>NC_134706.1:48008896-48141396 GCF_043290135.1 Rhipicephalus microplus
ACACTAAAAAGATTACAACACAGTCACCTTCCATCCGCACGCTTCGCACAACATAGATTCCCGAGGTACGTGGCATCAGCCGGATTCTTTTTCTTTTAAGATTAACCTATTGCGTTGAGGGCTCCTTTAGAGTCAATGTAAAAAACAATACTGTTGCGTCTTTCACGCAGTGCGGCGAGCGGTGTGACGTTCGACGGGCTGCAAATGTCGGTGGTAAACCTGGGCGGCGACCCGTACCTGTCGTTCCTGATTGCCTCCTTGGCCGAGTTCCCAGTGGCCGTCCTCTGCTACGTGGGCATCCGATGGTGCCGTCGCCGAAGGTTCATGCTCGTCTTGTTCGGCATCATCGGCACATGCGCGTGCGGTGTGTCCGTCATGCCGCCAGGTACATGAAACAATGAACATGCGCACACACTGCTATACTCGCTCTTTCAGGCTGGAGGATACGGAGCATTAGAGGCTGCGCTTTCTAAAAACATTTACTGGAGGTTAGTCAAGGCGCTGCGATCACTCGGCCACCGTATAGGAACGATGGGCAGTACACGGACTAGTCTAGTCTTGGTGCTTGCTGGCTTCGAATGCGCTTGTGGCTTCGTTTAGTGTTGCGTTGTCCCTGCTTGGGATAAAACAATGAACCGTTGTGAACTTCGGGAACCAACTTGAATCAGTGCGCCTAAAAAGGCTAAGGTGGTGAAGTGAAACTTCTGAACATTTGCTGAACTTCGTCTTGTGGTAAAGCGGCTTCAAGCCACACGGAGCCAAGCGGAGGTAAAGGAAGGAAATCCGTGTACTATACCCATCATTCCCGTGCTGGCGGAAGAGTCGTGCATTGCATTTTCCATATACACTAGCGCCAGAATTCCCTTGCAATGCAATAACTCTGATGCACTGAATAAGGACTAAAAGATATAAAAAAACATGCTGAAAGAAAAGAAAGGAAGGTAAAAAGAAAGAAAAAAATCACAGCATATCCACGGGGTGAATGATGATGGGTGGGCGAAGCTCTTCAGTGAAAGTTCGCCCACTACGTCATCAAGAAAGACGTGAGAAACACTGTGTGTGTATATATACTCGCGCTACAGCACGGCGATGGCATTGGCGCTAGCCTGGTCGTTCTTGATGGAAGATATTATGACTAGACTGTTTGAGAACCGCAATCTGTCGCACACACTGCAACTGCGTCCGAACGTAACGTCTAGAAAGTCTCGCTTAAACCGCGCGTCGGCACCTTGGGGCTGAGCTCGCCTGAAGCGTTTTGCAGACGCCTCACGAGCTCTCACTGCATCGGGGTCTGCTTGCCGATACGCGCGCTTTCTCGCCGCTTCCCATTCTTGGAGATCCTCTTCGCGCCGCAGCCGTGCCGCTTCACGTACGGCAGGGTCCTCGCGCCGTTGACGTGACGCTTGGGCCTCTCGTTCTTGAACGCTAGGATCTTGGCGGCGGCGTCGCGCAGCCAGACGACACGCTTCGGCCTCCCGCTCTCGTACGGCAGGATCTTAGCGGCGGCGTCGCGCAGCTTCACGGAGCGCTTCTGCCTCGCGGGCTCGCACATCGGGATTCTGTCTGCGAGCGCGCCCTGCCGTCGCCTTGCGCGCTCGCCGCTCTGCGGCCATCGGGCAACTCCGAGCACGCGCCAACAGCGAACGGATTCTATTACAAACTAGAGGTGGCCTTATCCATCGGGCAACTCCAAGCGCGCGCCAACAGCGAACGGATTCTATGACAAACTAGAGGTGGCTACATACATATGCTGAGGATGGACAGACCCACGCCTTAAGGAGCTTCGCCCCTAATAGAGAGAAGTCAGTCAAGCCGTTGAAATCAACACATTTTTCGGACTTGACGCAACTTGTATGAAACTGCCCCGATTGTTTTATTTTTATTTTCCTAAATTTCCGCAGCATGGGTCGCTCTTCGCCAGACGCTTGCCATCGCGGGGAAAATGCTGGCTTCCGGTTGCCTCGTGCTGGTGTGGATCTACGCGGCCGAGGTGTTTCCGACGATGTATAGAACTGCTGGACTCGGCGCTTGTTTCGTCGGAACCCGCATCGGCTGTTCCACGTCGCCCTTTTTGCTACAACTGGTACGTCCGTAGTTATCATCCGTCCTCTCTGTCCCAACGTAATTAAACACTTGAACTGTCATACATTCTCCGCTTTACTGCCACTCTGGCAGGAACATTTCAATGCGTACTAGGCCCGGGTGTGCGGCAGAAGTCTATGCACCTGTCGCAGAAAAACAGAGGCCATTCAATTTGTCGTCCGACAAGTGTTCGTTTCCTGGGCGTTATCATCGATGATAATTTACCATGGTGACGAGCGGTTGATGCTACTGTGGCCGCATGCGTGCAAGAACTTTAAAGTCTTCGTCGCATGGCAAATGTAGGTTAGGCCAACAATGCTATGTCGATGCTTAAGCTGAGTGCTGCGCTCATAACTAGCCACATTGTTTACCAACTGCCACTGATATCACCATCCCCGAGCTAGTTTTAACGCTTAGAGGCGTTGCAAAGAAAGGGTCTTCGCTTGGCGATGGGAGTCTCTCAGACGGCGTCAATCAAGGTCAGCGATGAAACCGAGTCTCTACAACTCCGTCTCCTGGCGTCTCAGGCTTTTCTGACGCAGCTATCAATACTGGGCGAGTCCTCCACAGGCACGGTCCTTCTCCAGCGGCTGATCTCGGATTGGCTTGGGGCCCTTTAACGAAACACAATCATCACTGTCATTGTAAAATCAATTCAAACAAGCCTATTGCTCAGGATGAAAGAATAGTTAAAGCTTTCTTTTTTTTTCGTAGGGAACCATTTACACGGACTTTGTACCCTTGATGATACTGGCTGTCATCGGTGCCCTGGCATCCCTGCTTCTGCTTCTACTGCCTGAGACATTCAGGACGGCCCTTCCAGACACTATACACGATTCCAAGCAGTTGAAATCAAAGGTAAAATGAATTTCCATAAAAACCAAAGCAGTTTGACTGATTTAGTCGCTATCTTGCAATTATCAAGCGTTCTTAGGTAGGCTGTTTGTTCCTGAACTTGTGGTAAAACAGTGCCGACAACTGGACGAAGAACATTCAGGACACATCGCTGTGTTCTGTACATTCTACGTATGATTGTATGCGAAGTTTCACCTCAAATTTTTCGTATTTGTCTCCATCCAAGTGGTACTGGGCGGGAAATAGTCACGCTAAAAACTGAAATACAAAAGGACGCGTACCATTGAGGAAGAAAATTGAGGACAGAGCAGTAACTGATTTACTCGCAACTAAATTCCTTCTCAGAAAATGAGCGAAATATATAACCATAGCAACCATGCACGCTCATCGCCTCACATATCAGTTGAAAAACACGCGATAAGACTGACAACAAAAAATGATTACAAAAAAGCCACTAAACGAAAAAAAGAAAGATTCGAAGAAATAATATTCCCCACCATGTAGAGCAACAGATGTATCACTACTAACACACGTATCTTTCTTCTTTTTAATGCAGTATGCTACCATAATTTCACGTGCCAATGTATCATTACTCGTTCTAAGGACGGATACAATGGAATATCTAGGTTCACACTTGCAGAAGCCACAGTGTACAGGCGAACGTGCTGAAAGGTTATATTTCACTAAAAGTCCGTGCTCTCTGATTCTGTCCTTTAAACACCGGCCTGTTTGGCCGAAGTGTACCTTACCGCATGTATACCCTACCGTACCAACTAGCCTAACTAAATCTTTTTATTAAATTAATGCTAATCATCCTATGAAATAGCACGCGTCATTAGGATGTGCGCAGATGCCTTTTTGACTCGCATATGACAGCCATTTCTACCTACTGTTCTAATGCATTGAACACAGTTACATCAATTTGGAACTTGTCCATAAGTCTCATTTTGGCTACATTTGTTTTTTTTTTGTTTTTTGTCTCGTAGGAACGTGCCTAGAGGAGGAAGGGGAAGAGATCATGTATATTACCACTGCTTTTCCGCAGACATCAGCACTCCCTCGAAGCTTCAGCTGGACTAGTTGATGGAGTTCATTTGCTTCTTGTTTCAATGTGTACACAAGGCATAAGGCGACCCTTAAAAAATTATTTCCTTTCAAAGAATTGAATTTTTGTTGTCGTCACGCTAAGAAAGCATAAAGATCCAGAAACGTGGTACGTGAAAAGTGCGTTGCTGCCTGCTTCTGTTCAAACCTTGGGACAATTCTTGTGTACGCCCTGAAACCTAAGGTTGCATGTAAGAAAAAGTTAATCCATGGTCGTCTCGTTACTGGATATTTGGGCGCGCGCTGCGCGAATGCTCATAACTTTCGTACAAGTAAATATTTTAAATGAAGCTTTCCGAAGCGCTTTGCTTCAACATTACCTGTTGTTATGCCAGCGAGTCCTCGTCAAACGTCCGTGCCTCTGGAAAAGGCAATCTGGGTCAAGGCCAGTCCGCCTGGCGCGATCACCTCGACGGCGTGAGCACGCGCGGCGCCCCTCGGGCCCAGGTGCAGTGAGTCAGCGGCGCACGTGACAGCGAGCCGGCGGCCGCGTGCCTGGTGGTCTGACGCATGGCGCGGCGGCCCCCATTGGCGGAATCTGCCCAGACGACCAGCGGCGCTTCTGATTGGACACTTTGGTGGGACCCGGTGTAAATAAAAGAAGCCCTGCGGCGTGTCGCGATCGGCGGTCCTATGTGAGAGGCGTCCCCGTGTCGGAGTGCCGACATGTGTGTGAGTCAGCGGTCTTAGGCGAAAGACTGACCTATGTGTTAGAGAGAAGAGCTCGGCTCTTCGAGTCTCTGTCGGCCCCAGTGCCGAAATTGTAACGCCTCTGTAAATATGCTGTACATAAACCTTGTTTAACTCACCGTCGTCTCGTCCGCTCGTCTTATCAGCTCTGCGCAGAAGCAGTCGCGAGCTGATAAACATACGCTACCAAACGGCTGGTGACCTTCCCGGCGGAGTTGAAAGCAGTGGCGCCTCCGGGGCCGTGTTGGCGTCGCCGTCTTTCGCAACAGTGGTGGCTTCGGCGGGATCGGTCCGTCGTTTCTCAACAGTGGTTGGCAGCTGCGGGATCGGCCGGCGTCAGCGACATCGATGCGGTGAGTGCCTGATGTTTTCCCCTCAGTTCACCAGACTACTCTAGCTCAGGTTGTAGTAGTTTAGAGAAGGGCTGTGTGAAGCATTAGAGTGAGCTTTGATCGTTTCAAGCAAAGTCGAAGTGCTTTGAAACCAAAGTTAATGCGGAGGGGGTAAACACGGGAGAGTGAAAAGTTGCTTGCGCGTCTTGCTAGTTGACTTATAGTGGGTACGGCAAGTAAATTGTTAACAGGGGCAAACAGCAAGAGGCTAGTGTGAACGATGGAGAACCTTAAAGTGAAGGAACTCATCGAAATTTGTGAGGAACTCGGCATTACTTTGGGCCGTGCGAAACGAAAGCAAGCGATCCTTGAGATCATGAAGGATGAGGGAGTGTCGGCTGAGGAAGTCGATGAGGCCTGGGTGGATATTAAAGCACGCCGTGAGGAGGCTGAAAGGCGAGAAGCTCGTGAAGAGGCTGAAAGGCGCGAAGCTCGCGAACGTGAAGAAAGGCGCGAAGCTCGCGAACGTGAAGAAAGGCGCGAAGCTCGCGAACGTGAAGAAAGGCGAGAAGCTCGCGAACGTGAAGAGGCTGAAAGGCGCGAACGTCGCGAGCGCGAGGAGGCCGAGAGACAGGAGCGCCTTGAGATGAAACGACTAGAATTGGCAATCCTACAGTGTTCGCAGGCGCCTAGCGCAGCTTCTCCGACGATTCAGGTCAGCAGTATTAGAATTCGGGATCAACTGCCACCGTTCGTAGTAGGCGAGGACATGGCGAAGTATCTCGTCAAGTTTGAACACGTCTGTGAGCGAAATGCTTTGGAGCGGTCTCTTTGGGCGCGGAACCTGCTAGCTCTTCTTCCCGGCGAAGTGTCCGACGCGATAACTTGCTTGTCGAGGGAAGCGTTTGAGAGCTATGACGAGGTTAAGGAAGTGCTCTTGAGACGTTATAAGTTGTCACCCGAGGCTTTCAGGCAAAGGTTCCGGTATGCTGAAAAGGGGAATGAGTCACACGTTGACTTCGCGTTTCGTCTTAAAGCCGATTTGATTGAATGGCTTAAGGGCGAAGGTGTTTATGACGACCGCGATAAAGTGGTGGAATGCGTTGCATTGGAGCAATTCTACCGCTGCATCGAGGAGGATGTCAAACTTTGGCTGCAGGACAGACTTGGGGACGTACAGTTAAACAAGGCAGCTGAGTTAGCTGAGGAGTATTATACTCGCCGAAAGTTGCATAGCAGGGCAGCGCGCGTTGAAAAGGATGAAAGGAAAGAGGGCTTTTCAAGGAAACCTGATCAACGGAAACCCGCTCCGCACCGTAATTTCAAGAAGGACCCGTCTCTTACGAAGGACAGTGTAGGGGAAGGGCAAACAGAAGCGGAGAAATCGAGTGAGGTTTCTACCACACAGGCATTAGAACCGGAAAACAAACGGAAGCCGCTAATCTGCTACAACTGTAAAAAGGAAGGGCACATCGCGAGAAACTGTCAGGAAAAGTTTGCCTTCGCAACGATCCGAGAATCAGAAAAAAACATGCGGTTGTTGGAGCCGTATCTCCAAAAAATTAGGGTCAATGAGAAAACGTGCCGAGCACTTAGAGACTCAGCGGCAACCATGGACGTTGTCCATCCTTCATTGGTGTCTCCGGATGACTTCACAGGAGAATGCGCGTGGATCAGGCAAGTCGCCGAGGAGCAGAGTGTTCGCTTACCAATCGCCACCGTTGTCATTGAAGGCCCGTTCGGTAAGCTTTGCACCGAAGCGGCTGTGTCTGCCGCGCTGAATGGTCGTTTTTCTTATCTTTTCTCCAACAACTCGGAGCAGCTTCTCAAAGAGCAGGGCAAATCGTTCTTCCCCAACTTAGCGTGCATGGCTCCCACGCGATCGCAAGCGCGAAAGCTTTCGCGGAGGCTTGACTTGGTTCCATGCGGTGAACTCTCAAGTGACCTTGTCGGCGGGTCGACGGAACCCCAGAAAGGAAATTTTCCGCATGAGTCATGTGAGCAGTCACGCGAGCGGCCCATCGCGAGAGCGGCCGGCGCGGTATGCGCTGGGGGAGACGACGTGGCGCCATTGAGTCAGAGCGAGAGGGTTGCAACGCTCTCGCCTGTAGCGGAAAGTTGGAGCGAGCTGCCGAGAGTTGATCGAGAGACGCTCATTCGAGGGCAGAGTGAGGATCTCTCGATTGAAGCGCTAGTGGAAAGCCAAATTGAAGCGCTCGTGGAAAGCCAGAAAAACGCGGCAAAAGTGCTGTCGAAGGAGCACTACGAGAAATCGGGGAAGAAGCGCGTTTTTGAAGTTGATAATCAGGTAATGCGGCGGCAGCCACCCAAAAGGAACAAGCTTGAGGTTGATTGGGAAGGGCCCGCCACAGTATTATCGAAGCCTTGCGATACAACTTATGAGGTGCAAGTAGGAAGGCGGCAGAACAAAATTTACAACTTGATGAAACCCAATGTTCAACATCAAGCGGTCGTAAATCAGCTGTTGAAGGCTTCAGAGGAAGAGGAAGCAGAAATTTTGAGTTCTAGTGAGGTAATTGAAGGGGGATCGAAAGTAATCCGGGAGCAGATAAACCTAGAGCCTAGCTTAAGTGAAGGAGGACCTGAGAAAGAGGACCTGAGAAAGATTGGTTCCGAGTTTGAAGACGTGTTTTCGGACCGCCCCGGAAACACGAGGGTGATCGAACACGATATCGAGCTAAGCGGTGAGGAGTCAATCAGTAGCAAGCCGTATCGTTGTTCCCCTGTACAACGTCGAAAGTGTGAGCCGCTCTTGGTGCCGCATAGGTATCGTCGCCTAAAAGTGGCCGGTTACTGAGGTGGAGCATGTTGCTCCACAGCGCAACTTTGACGTTCGCTAAAGAAAAAAAAAAGGGGAAAGGTAAACGTTAATGCAGGTGCATTGAGCAGTGCGTTCTAGCTAGTACCTTCTCAACCTTTCGGTTTCTGGCTGGCGATTCGGGGCAAAATTTTGACCTCATCACGACCTGGGCTGAGCGCTCTCGTTCAGAGTGATCTCAAGGGGCCAACTTTGTGGTATTCTTATTCGTTACGTTGTTGTACGTGGAAAAAAAAAATATTGAGTTGTCATTTTAAGAGTCTTGTGTCCCACATGTGCCTCTTGATGTAGAGGGAACAAAATTCCGATAGACACGTGGATAGGTATATGTTGTACTATACTTTGTCTGGTGTTCTGTCGGGTGACCGAGGGCACTTGCTTGTGTCGTGTGTTGTCTGTTGTCGAACCGTTCTTAGCAAGTTGCAGAACCATCGACAAGTGCTGAAACCGAAGATGGTCAGAAGAGACGAGTGAAGCTGGTCGACAAGGTGTGGCGACGAGCCAGTGGAGCTGGGATCCGTCGTCAAAAATGGGATGTGTTCCCGGAACAGTCTGGAGCTGTATTCTCCCCATGGCCCTGGAGGCGAACCTGGAGGGACCTGGCGAACGAGCGCACCTGACATCCGAGCCCCGTGGAAGCAGCTCGTCTTTCCGGTGCATTGTCTGGCGGCGGGGGTGCTGTTATGCCAGCGAGTCCTCGTCAAACGTCCGTGCCTCTGGAAAAGGCAATCTGGGTCAAGGCCAGTCCGCCTGGCGCGATCACCTCGACGGCGTGAGCACGCGCGGCGCCCCTCGGGCCCAGGTGCAGTGAGTCAGCGGCGCACGTGACAGCGAGCCGGCGGCCGCGTGCCTGGTGGTCTGACGCATGGCGCGGCGGCCCCCATTGGCGGAATCTGCCCGGACGACCAGCGGCGCTTCTGATTGGACACTTTGGTGGGACCCGGTGTAAATAAAAGAAGCCCTGCGGCGTGTCGCGATCGGCGGTCCTATGTGAGAGGCGTCCCCGTGTCGGAGTGCCGACATGTGTGTGAGTCAGCGGTCTTAGGCGAAAGACTGACCTATGTGTTAGAGAGAAGAGCTCGGCTCTTCGAGTCTCTGTCGGCCCCAGTGCCGAAATTGTAACGCCTCTGTAAATATGCTGTACATAAACCTTGTTTAACTCACCGTCGTCTCGTCCGCTCGTCTTATCAGCTCTGCGCAGAAGCAGTCGCGAGCTGACAAACATACGCTACCAAACGGCTGGTGACCTTCCCGGCGGAGTTGAAAGCAGTGGCGCCTCCGGGGCCGTGTTGGCGTCGCCGTCTTTCGCAACAGTGGTGGCTTCGGCGGGATCGGTCCGTCGTTTCTCAACACTGTGCAGTGAAAGTATGTTGTTAAAAAGAGTGAATAAATTTTGATATTAAAGGCGACAGCACAAATTCGCTCTCCTCAGAGCACCTATCTCCCTGACGGATGCGGAAACCAAGGTTATCGCGCTGGCCATACATATGGCTGAGCGTAGAAGACGTGACTGCACCATGGTCACCGACTCTCAGACAGCCTGTCATTTACTATTACGAGGTTAAATTTTCCGTGCATGCCATATGTGTTACGAAACACCGCCTCCATAGCTACCATACGATCTTCTGGTCGCCGAGTGTGCGCGCGTGTGCTGCCGAATGTGCTGTGTTTATCTGTCTTCCCTCTCTGCTCTCTATCTTTCATCTCCCCCATCCCCCTCCCATGCGCAGGGTAGCAAACCGGTTGCCTATAGGCTGGTTAACCTCCCTGCCGTTCTTTTCCTCCTATTTTTTTTTCCTTCCTCTGGTCGCCGGCTCACCAAGGGCTGCAGGATATTGATTGGGTGGACACCGCGTTTTGAGCACCAACTGTCTGAGCAGCGACTCTCGTCTCTTCAAGCGACTTGGAAATTCCAACGCCTCACTAAAATTATAGCCCTACAATCGCGAAGCACTTGCTTGTTCATCAGTGTTTTACTCGACAAGTGTACGTCCCTCCCCAAAAACACTTAATAGTGGAGAAGCCCATCAATTGGAGAAGAATTCAAACTGGCGTTACTGATTCAGAATCGGGCTTCTGGCCATCTTTCACTTTACTGCTTCAAAACCTCTAGGTGCCAGTATTTAGTACTTAGTGTTACGACATACTGAAGGAAATTGAATAAACGTGGCAATAAACACAAATGCACGAAAAGAGAACTGACTGACACGAACAAGAGTTTGTTCGTGTCATTTCTTTTAAGAGGCGAAGCTACTTAGGGCGACGGCTGTGCGTCCCATCGTAACAGTATAGTGCCTAGAATATACTTTACTACAGTGCCTACAGTGCCTGTTACTACAGTGCCTAGAGTATATTTCTAGACACTGTAGTAACAGTATGTAGTCACCTCTCGTTAGTTCTTGATCTGGCCGTAGAGGGCGGTACTTGTAAAAATGACGAAATGCATACACGCTGAAAAATGCAAATGGCATTTCAGTGTTTTTTTTTCTGTGGCACTAGAAGACCTTACTTCTAGTGTGATAAATAATAAAAATCACGGCATATCCATGGAGTGAACGATGATGAGTTGGGCGAAGCGTCAATCAGTCCGTCCGCGCTTCCGTCGGTCCGTTCGTTCTTGCTTCCTTCCATCAGTACGTCCACCCGTCCGTCCGTTCGTGCGTTCATCCGTTCATCCGTCCGTCCGTTCATTCGCCCATGCATCCATCCGTTCGTCCATCCGTCCATTTGTGCATCCGTCCATGGCTCCATTCATCCGTCCGTCCCCTTCGCCCCACTCGTAATCATTCACCTCGTGGATATGTTGCGATTTTTTCGCGTATTCTTACTCACACGCACTAAAATTTTTGTTCGCAATGAACTACGAACTCACCCAAATACTCGTGTTATTCGACATTTTTACATAAAAGATAGATTCGAACTGCGGCACTTTGTAAATGTACTTGCTCGGTGTAGCGTCAAAGTATATTGCTGCTAGCTTAAGCGAAGAAATGTTGCACAGTAACCGTGGAATCGATGGCGGCTTGATAGGTAGTGCCTTTACTAACGCGTAAACTCTGGCGGCTTCGTAGACATTGAGAACTTTCACGTGGTGATGTAGTGCCTTAGATATCAGGGACGGCTTACTGCTCTCCCATAGTTGAGTACCAAGTACTCAAAATCGTTACACATTTTTTTAGATGCGGAAGCATCTTATACTCGCGCCTTGTAGTGCGCCGTCCGCACCGCTTCTCGAACATTCGACAGCTGACGCGCGCGCATGCGCCATCGCGCCGTCGCCCACTCTTCCACCATCTGTGCATCCCTTCCTCCTCTACACACCGCGCGCGCTTCACTCCTCCACCATCTGTGCACCCTTCCTCCTCTACACACCGCGTTCGACATCTACAATTCTCCTGATTCTCCAGTGGACGCGCATGTGGCGTCGCGCTTCGAGAACATTCAACAGCTGACAGTGCATGCGCCGTCGTGCTGTATATATACTCAAGGTCGGCGCTCGCTCGCTCAGTTGCCGCTCGTCGGTTGGTTTGTACGGCGCGTCGACGTCCAAGGTCGCGGTGAAATGAATTCCAACGAATCCACAAACACAATGATCGACGTCCCTTCGACCAGCGCCGCCCTTTCGCATACGTGTGTACGTGTTCACTCATTTAACACCCCCTCCTACAACCACGTTAACCAATTTAGCCATCGACCCAAGTAAGTCGCAATTTAACACCCCATTTCACAACCACGTTAACCAATTTAGCCATCGACCCAAGTAAGTCGCACTTTAACACCCCGTTAACCAATTATATGCTCCGCATCCTCCTCAGTGTTCCCCCGAGGGAAGCTGTGGGCAATTTTTTTTTTCTATACGGCTCGCCACCATATGGGGCCATCACTACGCCAGGCTCAGGTAAATGGGCTTTCAGCGGGACGGCTCAGTGCTCTCCTATAGTTGAGTACGAAATACTCGAAATCATTAAACTTTTTTTTCTAAACATCTAGCATGTTGCGGTGATTCGGTTTTGTGTCTTGACCTTTTATGGGATGGCTTTATGCTCTCCCATAGTAGAGTACCAAGTGCTCTTAATTTTTTTACCACTTTTTCTGAACAATGTTGTTTTTGAAGCTTGGACTGAAGCTTCCAACTGAAATTCTCAAGTACTACATCTTTCGCGATTGCACTCTTCTTCACACTTTTACTCACCGGGGGAAGCCCATGGACGACCCTTTTAAACGAATCTGCTGTTACCTTCCGGCGCACTTGGAGTTCACCACACTTGTACATCTCCGACGACCACACGGATTGCGACATTGCTCTCCTTTTTGTCACATTTGCCTATAACTGATGCCACGAAACTGTCGGCTATTTTACCCTTCTATCTTCTCTTTGGGCATGACCCTTGGTTACCTTTCAATACACCAACCATTCATTTTGACCCAACATCTACGACTTATTCATACGCCTAAGAGATGCCATCACCCAAGCTCTCATCGCACCCGCACTTGGCGCCCCAAACTACACAAAAGTTTATGTATGATGGTCGACGCAGGGATGCTGCAGTTTCTCTCAACTCTCTCGTTCTACTGTGGTTCCCATCTCGTCGTGTTCATTGGCCTCAGCGAGAAGCTCCCATAACAATACGTCGGGCCCTACCGAATAGTGCGCCATGTGACACCATGCGAAATTTCCCTGACAATCATCTCATTCAGCTCATCAACTGCTACGCTGAAAACTGACATCGTGTTTGTTTCTCGCCTGAAGTACAGTACTACAGTGGTGACACGCCCTTTTAGACATAGCTGGTACGAGACGGGGTTTCACAGGCCGGCAGAGCCGCTGAAGTAACGCCGAAGGGAAGACGATAACGATGCTGTGGTGGGGCCGAGTCTTGGTTGTCCTGTTGACTAGCATTCAGTGCACTCTGTTCAGTGTCATCTCGCCCTCAATACTGACTGACGACCCCTTGATGAATACTCCCCGTAACAATACTACGGTATCTGTTTTTGCATATTACGCCGCCCACTTCGGTACACAGTATAAAAAAAAACGGGCTCGTCCGGGATTTGAACCCGGGACCTCTCGCACCCTAAGCGAGAATCATACCCCTAGACCAACGAGCCGACTTGGTGAGGTGGCGGTTAATAATTACTACATGCATTTGTGCTTTATCAATTTTTCTGTGGTCAAGTATTTTTTGCAGTATTTCAAAACTAGCACGTCATTTACCCACTGAACAAACAATTTACATTACTAAAACAACGCCTTTCTAGGAGGCGTTGACTAAAACTTCAGTGCTGTTTTGTCATGCATGCTTTTTGCTAGCATAATAACCAGGCATTTTTGAGTAATAGCACGGAGCAAGTTTCAGAGGCTATACTTTGCCACCCTGCAAGTGGTGCCAAATCAAGTTTTCGCAGCCGGAAACGCGTCACGACCGCCATGTCTTCGGCACCCATCTCACGGCGAAAATGGCGGCGGCCTGAAAACACCAGCGAACAGAGCTCAACAACGCGTAGCCGTTGCTATTTTTCTTCGTTGATGTTGCGTCGTCCCGACGAACGACGACCATGGAAGTGACCGCAGAAAGTGAGTTACGAAGTCGGCTCTTCCTTTCCAGCCATCGTGCCTTTGTTTAGCTTTGACAAGCACATTCACGTCGACGCCGGTTTTTCTTTCTCTGGTCGAACCGCTCAGATTTCAAGGAACAGTTCGGCGTGCTGAAGGCAGCTCTCGAGAATGCCTCGTTCGTCGCGATCGACTGCGAGTTTACCGGTAAGCCAGCTGCTTCGAGGCGAAGCGAGCATTATGCACACAGGCGTGTCGCTTTTGTCGTTTTTCAGGTCTAGAGTTGGAAAGAAGTACCCACGCGTACGACACCCCGGAGGAACGTTACCAAAAGCTGAGAGAGGTTTGTTCGTATGCCCGCGTCGTCTTTCGCACGCTTGTCCTGTCACCCACTTTTTATGTGTCCGTTTTCTGTTTGCCTTGCGACTGGTTCAGCATGTTGTCGTATCGCGTGTCAAATCCTCCCCGCCAGCGAAACCATATGATCGTGTCCACACCTTCCATATTTGTTTATATTGATCGCCTTTCTGGTTGTAGTCCTCTCTAGATTTTCTGGTGGTGCAAGTCGGCGTGTGCGTGTTCCAGCATGACAAGGAAAAGCGCGGGTAAGTTGACCAATACCGCTCCCACTTTGATTATAGTTTCGTGCAATATTTGCTGGAGAGAACTGTGGCTCTAAGATCGCACAGCCACGACGGTAATGATGGGTGCTGTCGGCTTCAAATGAACCCTTGGCTCGCCTCATCATATGTGGCTTGTGTTTCATTTTGTTTCGAGTATTACAATTGCTCTTCATGAACCTCGTGAACTGTAGTTGTTAAACCTTGAAAGTAGGAAGTAGGGAGGGGGGGAGTGAGAGTGCTGAACTTTTTGAATATCACAAGTAGTAAAGCCACATGGAGCCAAAAAATAGCTTAGGCGAATGCATGTATTACCTACTGTTCCCAAGACAGCTGAAGTGTTGCAGCTGGTATGGACATTAGCGCCACATTTCCCGCTAGTGTATAATTCTGAAACTCAATGATGCTAGCCCGGGTTTCTTGGAGCTGGCTGTGATGGTTTGATGGACTAGTACTACATGTCAACTTTTAGGTCTATATTAAACGTTGTACTATTGACATTCGAGACAGTCCAGTTACTCCTGATGCTCCCCTTTGGAATGATACCGTGACATCCAGCCTGATCGAAGTAGATATCTTGTTATGAAAAGACAGCGGAATGCTTGAATGTTGTGTTCTGTGATGACAGTGTACACTAAAGAGCAGCAGGTGGTCGAAAGTTCTAGAGGCCTCTGATAAAGCGTACCTTATAATGATATTGTGGTTTGGCATGGTAAACATGATATGATATTAGTAATATTAATATTACTAATATCTACGAAAATAGCAAGGTGACTTCTAGCTTTTACTTGACCTAGTAGGTCTGTCATTATTAACACGTAAACCTCATCTTGCGTATCTACAATGAATTTATGAAGCGTGGAAACTTGGTCAAGTTGGTAGAACATAACTCAATATAGAAACAGCGCAATGTAGAAGTAGTTGCAGCGTAACTACGGAAGCAATAAACAAGGCAAGGACAGAAAAGAGCGCTTTTTTCTGTCCTAGTTTATTGCTGCTGTAGTTATGCAGTAACTACTTGTAGGTTGCGCTGTTCATATATTCAGTTCTATTTGCTGATCTACGGGCTGCGGCGGCTGCATTTCCGATGGAGGCGGAAATGTTGTAGGCCCGTGTGCTCAGATTTGGGTGCATGGTAAAGAACCCCAGGTGGTCAAAATTTCCAGAGCCCTTCACTACGGTGTCTCTCATAATCATATGGTGGTTTTGGGACGTTAAACACCACATATCAATCAATATTTGCTAATCTACAATCTTTCAAATCTTATATCCTATTTGTGTTTCTCAATCTTCCTCCAGGACTGGTTTTATTGGTCCTCAAGCGTCCCTCTTTGCTTCTGCATTGCCTTGTCTAGTGCAGTCTTAAAGGGGCACTGCTACACCTTTCTGAGTTATTACGGAGTAGTTTTACTATTAACGCATATTGCTTTATGAACCACATACTGCAAGAACATTTAGAATCCATCAAGTATGAGTGGTGTTGCAGGGGTTTGTGGCGTGCTTCAAGTGTCTTCTCTCTACTTTTGTATACCAGTGAGCACGCTGAAAGCACCGCTGGGAGGGGCATGAGAAAGGGGAAAAAAAAAAAAGATGCGCACTTTCGTCAGCGCAGGTCATGACTTTAAGCTATCTTTTTGCAACGAAAGCTGTTGTGAGGTCATGACAAAAGCTGTGTCTGCCAACGTGTTTACCACTACCGGTGTCCATATAAGAAAAAAAAAGACTAAGTAAATAAATAACACCAATAGCACAATAGGATTTTAGCCAGGGTCCCCTGCATGCCAGGTCAGTATTCTATCACAGAGCCGCGCTTGTGCTTGAAACTCTGTTGCAAACTGGCCTTAGACAGGCTTGATGTCGAGAAAGGAATCTCGTTAATGAGCAATGAAGTCCTTTAGAACATCAAAGGTACAACCAAGTGCCACACAATGCGAATTGCATAATGAGTGGGTTGTCAAATGCTCCAACCCATAACAAAAGCTTTAGGCATAATTCTTTGTCGTCTACCACAGCGTGAAAAGAAATTGTGCAAAATTTTTTTCAAGTGTGTAGCGGGTACCACACTTTTCCGAAATATGGCATAGTGAATGCCTCCCTACTACACCATAATTGATGATTGAAGGGACACTAAAGTCAAATAACAATTTGTCATAGTGAAAGCTGAATCTATGACATCTAAAATGACAATATTATCAACAACAGTGCCGTTCTTATCGAGAAATTAAGGCAAATGCACAAGAACACGTGTGCCGCAGTAGGACATTCTCAAAATGAGCCCAATGACATCAGACGGACTGTCTACAATTAATCACTAGTAATCAATCTCGCTTCACTAAATGAAGAATTCATTGTGCGTCAAGAGACACAATAATATGCTGGCTGTGCATTACTGTTTGATTTATGCAAAAGAAAGAACCACTGGGCGTTACTCTGAGGAATGGCACGAGTGGCTCCAGAATTCAATTTTAGAAAAGGTTATAAGGTAGAAAAGGTTATAAGGCCAAGGAAACGGGCAATTGTATTAACGTGTTTAGATTTCACATCATTGCACATGTTTATGCTAGTTCATATGTGCAGTTATCATTTCACGGTTAGCCGTTTCCCGAACCGTCATCCGTTTATCTGCGAATTGTCTGTTCGAGGTTACTGACACCCAAACATACACCAACTTTTAAGGACATAGCTACTTTTCTAGTTATTAACAGATTTGTCGATCACATGTTGTTGTATAGTGGCATCACATGTGATCCCACTGCAGCCTGATCCCAATTGAGTTTATCAATTGTGTTCGTCTCCTTTATGTAAGCTGCAGAAGGGAGCCAATGACTGATCAAAAGTTTGGTACTCATTAGACTCTTTTAGACACAACCTCTGAAGAGCTATCTGTGTGGAATTGACATAAAATTATTGTAACACGCTTAGTACTGTATTTTTGCAAAAATAATGTCATAATGTGTTGTTTTATGTGTGTTATAGTGACTGATTCTATTAAAGTTGTTTTTAAATATCCATTTTTCCTTAAGTCATTGCTGCTGATTTTGCATAGAGTCAAATCTCAGGTACAGTGGCAAAGTTGTATTCAATTTTGTTGATATTGAGCAGAGAAAATTCTGCGTTTTTCTTGGCCCAAGGGAAATTGCATATCGAACTATTCTTCATACATGGTAGGGCCTCGAGCAGTGTGAATATATTCAACGATACACTGCAAAATGAAGTCAAACGAGGACACATTTATTATGCAGGAGGTTCAGTTTCATCCAAACTCCGATGTACCTTGCTCTTTCATAACCACTGGCCGGGGCAAAACTAGCAAAAGAAAGTGGTGCGCACAATTCTGTGCAAAGCGTCTGAAAGGGTTGATCGTAATCAGTCGTGCACTATGTGACGCTGATGTTAGGAACACGTGCCATTAAGACCAAGTGGTGTGTACGGGCGTGAAGTATTTACTACAATGTGGGTAACGAAAGTGCTCTGTTGTGCTACCAGGTACAAGTACAAGGCATTCAACTTCTACGTTTGTCCCAAGCAAACGATCAAGGGTGCACCCGACAGGATGTTTCGATGCCAGGCAAGTTTTTCCAGAATGTTGCCACACTGCCTGATTTGATTTTACTCCGGTCACCTTATCACAGCATAGCCGCGATGAATGCCGAAAACAGTCTAAGATGTCTGTCATAACCGTATAGTGGTTTTGGGACATAAAACTCCTACAATCGTTGTGAAAGTTGTGGAGATGGGTTTGCACTAGGCTTACCTACTAAGCGCAACCGTGTAGGGATGCGACGTCCTCCACTGCCGCTGTGTGCGAAGACGCTGCGGTCGGGTTCATCGTTTTTTCTGGCACGGTGCAGAAACTACGCACGAGGCAGGATAACAACAACAATGGGTTTATTAACCCAAGATGCAGCACAGTGCGACACTCACAGACTTGCAGGCCGTATAGGGTACTCCGCAAGACCGAGAAAGTACGCTTGCCTAGGACGCGACGACTCCCGCACAAGGGCCGAAGTCGAACGCACAAACGAAAAGCCGCCTGCTTAGCAGCGCGTCAACCCCTCGTGAAAGCCTGAGAGCATCTGCCGCGACGAGCGAATGTCGGGCGCAACACAGCTCGTATTAGAGGAGGATGTCACGCGCGCCCAAAGGGAAATGGCGCTGCGTTGTGACGTAGGCCCGCGCAGCGCGCCAGCGTAGCGTGCTCCGACATGCCAGCGCGGGAAGGAGCCGACGGTTGACTGGCCCAGATCAAGAGGCGCCCTGGCAGCCATCTTGGCGGATGCCGGTGCTTATGCGCGCCCGGGCGCGCGGCAGCTGGGGAACGAGACGCCAGGTAGCAGGGCGCTCCCGATTCCCACAGGCTGTAGCATTCGAAGGCTCGGCATCCACTTTGGGGAAGCATCAAAATGTGTATGAAATCTGTCACTTGTATGTTCAGCAACACAAACCTACCAAGAGTCCCGAACTGCTCCCGGTCCATAACCGCTGTGGACGGAACCGCGGTCGCTCTTGACACGATCATGTATGGTAACAACTAAACTGACTAAACCCCAAAAGTGCACGCGTGTCCAACACTCGACCTGTCAAAGCAATGCTGCTTTCAGCAAATGCTGCGTACGATACCGCAGCATATGCGGTCACAGATAGCAACAAACGATGTGGTATTGAAGGCACGTGCTTGGCAAGCGCACATTGATAGAAAGCGGAATTATCGTTTGCCGCCCTCACACGAAGCCACTGTGAGCGCTGAAGGCATGCAGCCAACACAGCCGTAGATCAAAGGTAATAAAGATGTGAAAAAGACTATAAGGGTTCTGGCGTTCCTGTCAATCTTCGATTATGATTATGGTGGAGCGAACTTAGGCACTTGGTTGGTTCTCAGTTTGCCTCAAAGAACGCTTTGAATCGCGAAAGACATACGAGAGTTCTTCTCACAGAAATAAGTGTTTTGTGCGTATATTGTGCTTTGAAAACGGATTTTGTGAATTTTTATTGATAGGAAATTTCCGGCATTCAGAATATTTTCACTTACCCTTTGAGATTGTCACCTTCTACTATGGTTGGGAAACGCCACCTTTGTGTGTTTGGCCACTCCAAGCCATTATAACATTGCATGTTTACGCTTGCTTGGCTGTTTGAGAAAGACCCCACACCCCCCCCCTTTTTTTACGATGTTCTCCCTCCTCCTCTTCACTTGTTCTGCTCATCTACCGTATCCGCAATGCTTGAACTTGGCAGGTATGCACTGTCCTAATTTGCAGTTACATGGTACACTTGTGTGGACGACGCGTCCAGTGAAACATCATTGCGTACTCTACATAGCAGTTGCTGCTATCTGTACAAACTTAGCCAGTACGGCGAACATGAGTGGTGTTAAACCACACAGCGTTGCTACCATTGCTGCCGTGCTTGCCGTCTGACATACAAAATTTAACACCGAGAGTGTGATGTTCAAAGTAACGTGACTTGTCGTACTGTGCCTACTCCACTTTTTGGGCAAGAAAGCTATAAATTGCTCCCCGGCTGCTCTAAGCTTGTAAAAGCTCTCTCGATCTGCCACTGGACGACAGCAAGTTTACTCCTGTTCGGTCACTGAAACAATGTCGGCTCTGAAGAGAGCACTTTCAGCGTGCTTTAGAGTGCTCCTGTTCTGATGATTAAATTAGCTTTAACTTAGTTGCATGGTAGGTGTTTGTCGCGGGCCATTACTATTTCTAGCTTCTCAAATGCCTCCCTTTGTTTTTGTTTTGCTGATCGTCTGTCTTTTTTCACCCGCAGGCTAGCAGTTTACAGTTCCTGAGTCAACACGGGTTTGACTTCAACAAGCTCTTCAGTCATGGTTTGAGAACCTCTTTTTGTTTTTGTTTTGTGTGTGTGCGTGTTATTTTGTTCTATTCTTCAGCATCGACAACTCAGCGCTTGTCTTGTTTCTCATCTCTGCGACCAACATGTTGCGCTGTTTTTAATGCGATAGTGTTAAAGAGCTCGTTTCGCAAAAATTTGACGACGGCGTCAACGTCATTTGTTGTGAGCGAAAAATCATCATCTTATGCGTGACTAAATATCGAGAATGATGCAAGTAAAATAAGTTATAAAACAATCCTGGGTCAGAGTGGGCCCGACCCAGGGTCATTTCGGTCAGAGTGGGGATCGATTCCGTGTTGTTTGCGTGGCAAGTGCATCTACCTTACGGCCACGCATCTGCTTGTGGATTGCACAGTGAAAAGAACTTTCTCTCCCTGAAAATGCAGTGAAAGTAGCTTTCATGCTTTACAAACACACGCGTTGTGTATTGACGTTGAGGTTCAAGGTATGATTGTGTAATTGAACCATGCTTGGATTGGTGATGGGAACATTTCTCCGCAAAAATTTTACAATCCCATTTTCATGCCTTGTTTTATCGTGCCCCTATCGTAAGATGCAAAAGTGCAGCTATTCTCTGCAATTACACCTTGTCTGTAATGAGAAGCTGGACGAGAAACTGCCCCCTTTTAGTATTGGTTCTTTTTACTTTGCTGCAGACAATATTCTGTTGTGCTTCAGAGTCTCATGCTCAATGTTAACTCAATGTGTACAGAAAAATTTCCGAGAGTCAATGGTACATACGCTCGGACATATCGGTTATATATCAATGGTACATACACTCGGAAATATCGGTTATAGTAAAGTGAATTAAAAATAGTGTTGCAATATATATAGTGTTTGGAATATACCTCTATAAGAGATTTTTGGATGTAGTGAAGTTATTTTCGTGTAATGTGCAACTTTGTCTTGATGAGGTTGGAGTGTAGTTGACGAGACGCTCGCTACGTAATACCTTAGGATAAATGTTTCTTTTCTCTTTGGGTAGCACAAGTGAACCTTAGATTGAAGTATAACATTGCACAAGAAAAAGCTATACATGTTCAGGAGCAGCCGTTTTTTAATTGCCTGTTGTACCATGCAAATACGGCATAACTTACGACTAATTGGTTGTTATGCTTCGTGCGGGACATGCCTGTGTAACGTGCACAATAGTCTGAGAACATTCAGTGAGCATTGACTCAAGGCAAAAATACTAAAACTTATAAACCTAACCTAACCTAACTCCAGTTATCGCAAGCTATAGGTGTCCCTAGGCTTGATTACGTTACCGTAGCTTCCTTTTCGGCCGTGTTGAGGTCTTGTGCAAGCCACCTTCGCGGTGTCGCAGGCGTATCGTACCTGAGGATGGAAGAAGCCGCACATCTAAGCCAGGCGTTGAGCGAGCGGCACGAGCAGCAGCTCAAAGACGTCGGCTCGCCGAACAACGGCCCGTCCAAGATATCCAAGGTGGAGGTGCCCAAGGACAGCCAACAGTTCATAGACAACATCCTGTGAGTTCCTCTTCTTTGTTGGGACCATGCTTGCAACGGGACAAAGCCCGTGATCCTACCTTCTTTCTCGTGGTGTCATTTCGCACTAAATATAGCACTATGGACACACACTGACCAGCCCACCAACACATTGCATTGATGTCTCTCTTCTTTGTGTTAGCATTTGTGAAGCTGAATGTTCGATGCAAGTTCGTCTTGCTAGGAGGAACCTATGGTTCAAACAAAGGGACACTAACTGAAGCAGCGAGTAAAATGCACAAACTTGCTTACCTTAAGTAAAAGAAAAATAACCCAATGTTCCCACCCAAACCAAGGTGATTGGGAGTTGAGAGATGATTAAGGAACACCAAAGAGCAGTGAATATATAGTCTTTTTTTTTTTTTTTTTCTCAAACAGTGGGGTTACGCCTCTTCTAAATAATGTGCCGAAGCCAATTGAAGTATAACGTAGGCCAGTTGGCATTTTCCAGGTGTCGCCTGGATGTGCCACGATTCTACCAAAAGTTGCTTATTGTGGTTGACCTCAGAGTCAATGACGTAAAAGCTGTCCCAAGTCAATGCGGTGGTCATTCACCGCATTATGCACAGCGAGTGCTTTTCTTTGTCGGCCTAGCTTGCAGCCACTTTTTTTTTTCTTTTGAGGGCTTTTTGTGAACTCGTGGCACATCCAGGCGACACTTGGTGACGTTGACTCTTTCGCAGGTGCCCTGCAGGCTGTCTTACTACTTCGAATCACTTAACACATCATGGAGAATAGAAATGATTCCAAGACCCGAAGAAACAAACACTTCTTTTGCAGTCCTCTAAGCATCCTTGAAAGTGAACCCGAAGTATTAAGTTTTTTTTCTTTTGTGTATGATAAACAAGTGTTCACTTTTTTACTCAGTGCCCTGGTTTATGTTCCTTTGTACCAGGTATTAATGTTCCTTTGCGCCTATTACTCCTTCCACATTTCTAATGCGGTGCAGCTCGGGCTGACCTAATTGCCCCAGCACCGCATTGGACGATTATAGCTTGTCCATCTGGCAGGAGAGTTTTTCGCCACCGTCATAATGATTAATATTGTCAAAATGATGAAACCATTCTCAGAATTCTGAAAATTTCTCGCAGCATTTCTGTTCTGTTTTTATTGGTAATTACTAACAGGTAGCCAGCCTTCTTTGTATGATTAATTAAAAGTAAACTTCACTCAGCTCGTAAACCTTGTGTGTGGTTTTTTTTTTTTTTCAAGTGTTTTTTAGAAAAGAAATATTCGGCACCAACTTCAAAATGTGAACCGTTTTAAGGAGAGACGTTCGCATCTATCGTTTGGCTCATAAAACTTTAAAAACATCTTTTCCTACTTTAAGTATTAACGTACTAGCTCAGGAAGCAACGTTTCTGACATAGCTTGGCTGGCACGAAATCTTTATAGAATGTCTTGCTCTACTAGTCGGTTCTGCAGAGGGCATAATAAATGTGGGACATAGTAGGACATAGCCCTCTGCTGTGCATGTTCTTATATGTTCTTTCACTCATAGGTCAGCACCAAACAAATAAATGAATGAATAAAGATCACTCAGATTCCCTCAAAAAGATAGTATTTTGTGCTTAGGGCTCATTTGTGCTCACACTCGCAAAATTTTTTCTCGACCTCATGCACTCAGACCCAGTTGTGCCGAAGTTTCCCTCAACCAGACTCTCTCGGACTTGGTGAAATAGTTCTCAGCTTCACATACCGAGACAAACTCGCGAAAATATCAGTACGAACCTGGACTCACTTGGATTGGTAATCATGGCCAGATCTCAGTCTGCATCAGTCGACTCGTGTATGAGTTCGCTGACCTATGCCTGTGCCTCGTAAACACAGAATAATGAGGATTCGGCACACGATAGAGAAAGAACACAAGTACACAGGGCGAGCACTGCTTGCAACTGAAACTTAGCTCGTCCTGTGAATCTGTGTTGTTTTCCTGTCGTGCATCGGATTCGTGCTTTTCCTGTATTTAAAATTACGAACCAATTACCCAGTAATGAATTTTTTGTTAAGCCTGTGCCTAACTTGCGCTCTGCAGTTTATCACGCGAAAACGTGGTGTTACTGGTTCAGAACGAGCGGCCGGTTTTCGCCACGCCTCTGCGCATTGTTTTCGGTCGACAGGGACTCGGTGCAGAAGTTTCTGGACAATGCGTCCGGCACGGAGGTCGACATGGAGGGCGAGGACGGAGTCGGGAACGCCACCGCGAAGCAGGACTCGCCCGAGGACTTGTGCATGCGAGAGGCGACCCCCAAGAAAGACGGCAGTGCCCTTCACCTCTCCGAGTGCAACGGCTTCAAGCGCAAGCTCATCTACCAGGAAGTGAACGCGCGCTTCGGCGACAAGGTCCAGCTCACCACGGAGTCCGACTCGGAAGGCATGCTCCACATCGCCGTGCGCATCACCGGCACGCCGGAAGAGCAGAGGGCCCGGCTCGAGCTCAAGCAGAAGAAGGAAAGGGTGAGGGTCTAATAATACAGTTCTTTAAATTTCATTTCACGGAATGGGAAAAACTTCAAATTACCCAAATGACAAATTGTTGAAAATTTAACGAAAAAACAACTAACAAAAGCGTGCTTCATCTGTGCACTAGTATGTTTTGGTAAATACACAAGTCCAGTAAAAAAATATTTTGCATGAAGCTTTACAGCAGCCTCACTTTTGTCATTTGCCACTTTATAATGTAAATGTGGCACAGGACAAGTATGTCTTAACAGGAGACTTGGGTCTTAAAAAATGGTTTTCTCAAAAGGGTAGTAAATGGCATGAAATCTGTTACACCTAATCGTTCTTTTCGGCAGATTCGAAATCTATAGCTGCTTAAGAGCATTTGTGAGTTTTAATTTCCCAGTTTCTTTTTATTTCATTTTTCTTTGGCTTTCTGCGTTTCTTTCTTCTAATTCTTTCTTTCTCTTTGATCGTTCTCTCTCTCTCTCATCAGAATTATTTGATCACGTGCCAAACAAATTTGCACCCATGTTCTGAGCGCAAAGCAGGATAGGTCGGGGAGACTGCGTTCCAGTTCGTGGTGATAATAATTTTTGTAAGCGACTAATGAGGCACCTTCATGCCTAAATAGCCTGGTTGTTAAAAAAAATGAAACAGCTTTACCACAAAGGTTAAGCAATGAACGCGGCAGCAACAAATTAGAAGGTCGCGTGCAGAATGAAAAGCAGATCGAAACTGTGCCCTGCGTTTCTCATGCACAATTTACACACAAAACATGCTCACAGGTACAGATGAATGCAAATAAGCATCTCAGTTCTTACATCGCTGTGCCAGAAAGGCTCGCCCTTTCTGCAAACGGAGACTGTGCAACAATTGCAGTGACCTGTGTGCACTCGGTAACTATGACAGAATCATTTCAGTGAAAGCCCAAGGCCAGCCAAGGCTTATGATCCTCCCCATAGCATCCACCCCCCTTCTCTCCGCGGGGCTAAGTACGCGTGGGAGATGAGAGCGTGTGCTGCTGGGTGGTGACAATGTGGCAACGCGTGCTCATTGAGCTGAAAACACGATAGTCCCTCCCCCCCCTTCTGAGATGTCTGTCAACAGCGGTAAGTGGTAGATATAAATAGCTTGCCGTTTGAACGTTGAAGGAGGTGCTCCTTCATGGCCCAGTGGTTAACGGCTCCCATTCACGATTCAGAGGTCCTACGTTTGATTTCACACGCCGGGGTCTTTTTCTGAATTATTTTTCTCTCTTTCGTTTTCATATATATACATGCACCATATTTACTCACAGAATCCTCGCACTTTTCTTGCTGGAAAACTGATGCAAAGTTGGGGGGTGCGAGAATTACGCGGGGAAAACTTTGCACGAAAACGTACAGGGCGAAAAAAAAATGAAGTGGCCGCAAATCGGGATTTCCACTCCAGCAACTTACAGCAAGCTTTAAGAAGTACTAAATAGAACTTACCTCAACAATAAAAGCAGAGGTTCAACACAATGCAAGGTTTATTTGAGACACAAAAAGTGCAAGCAATTAGTCGAGAATTAGAATACCATACGCAAAGCTTGTGGGCGTTGCGGGCGTAGCGGTAGCGTTTGTCGCTCAGCAGGAACCCTCAAAAGGTAAGCGTAGGACATCAGTATTGGGCTGATGGCTATTTAACAGAATCGTCCGCAGTTTCCTTCTGAAGAAATAAAGTTTACCATCAATCCCAGTTTTAGGCACACGGCAGGCCCAACGAGCCTTGGTGGCCTTCAGCTGCCGTCACCAGTAGCGAACACGAAACTCGTAGACTCCGAAGGGCCTAACGGTGGCCCTGTTTCCGTCGTTTAGTGCATGATCTATCACTTGCAACATTAAGCAGCCGTAAAGCTTCAGTATCACTCCATAACGTGCCAAGATTACCAACACAGCATACAAAACACGCCGCAAAGCGCACTGGCCACTTCGGCTTGGCTTGGATTGAATCTGTGTGCAATAGTACGCTTGATGCTTAAGAGATGGCGCCAGATGGTGTGTGCTATCATCATCAGTGGCTGGAACGAGCAGACAACATTATTGGGGCAGTTTTTGGGGGCGCAATAGTTGATACTTCTCAAAGCTTGCTGTTAGTTGCTGGTGTGAGAATCCCGCTTTGTGGCCACTTCATTTTCTTTTTCGCTCTGTGCGTTTTCGTGGAAAGTTTTCCCCGCGGAATTCTCGCACCCCCCCCCCCCCCCTCAACTGTTCATCGGTTTTCCGCCAAAAAAAGTGCGAGGATTATGCAAGTAAATACGGTATTGATGTCTATACAATTTCAAGATGCGTCTCATTTCAACATTCATATTGCATGACTGAGTCACGTGACATGGCTGTTGAATCATTATAACGTAAATGCATCATTATAACATGTTCATATCATGGTTCACATTTCATGGATGTTGATGCCGTAATGAACGTTGGCATGAACTCATGAAATGATAGCACTCTGCAGCATTGCGGTATTATCCGCCACTTTGTTAACTGGTCATATTAGGACAATGTCATATGAATTTCCTTGTCGTCAAATCGTAACGCTGCCCACTGGACAGAAACCAGATTTTTTACCTTACGTTGTGTATAGTCGAATCGCCTTATTACGATGCCAGATATAACAACCCATCGGTTGTAACGACCACATTTCGGTGTACTTATGGTTGTTCTATGCTACTCATTGAAACTGGGTTCACATATAGCAAACATTTTTCAGAGCCTCCTACTTTTACAACCAACACTTCGGCAAAGCCGTGGTAAAAATATGTAGCATACAAAGTGCAAAAATGAAGTTAGAACAGGCATTCTAAAGCGTGTGAGAGGCACACTCATGCATAACTCACTGCAGTTTACTTGCGACAAAGATATTGTAGACTGCGGTGAGCACCACACGCAGATTTAAGACACTGCGAGCAATGTTGCTCACTTTTCAGGCATTTCTTCACTAGCAGAATGGTAGTAAAGAAAGAAAGAAGATTATGAGAAGCAGCATGAAAACTTGCAGTCAAATTTCGCGTGGCTGACTTTTCCGTTGCTGTTCTCTGCATCTACAACTGCCAATAGAGAACTAAACAATGCCTTAGAACACTAGAAGCCATAAATACAAGAAGCGATAGCTTTTTTGTGGCACGAAAATTTCACTGCAACTCTCATCTCAACAATTCCATAATGTGCCGCAAAAGGTCTTCCGCCTTTCGATTACGAGAGAGACTGGTGGATTCATGATAACGACTTCCGCATGGTTGCCACGTTAACAGATAAGCATCGGAAAAGAGCGAAAGCGAAGTGGGCGGTGGCGACGAACGTTCCATTTCGTCTCGTCACCGACAACCTTATCGTAGTCACCTGCGAATATCTGCTCGCCTGCTCATGCTAAAACCTTGCGCTCAAAGAACAGATCAGTTAAAAAGGGTGTCTTTTTGTCCCACAACCATAATTGCCACTATCTTGCGGTCCTTTCCTTGCATTATGGCTGGGTGCCTGGCACATTTCTAGTCAAGTGCCACATACAGGTTATCGTGACATAGCATTCTTGATAAGAAAGTGGCCAATGCTGGGTTTTCAAGAAAAGTGCAAGCAAGCCAGATCACAAATATTGTTGTGAGACTAGCCATGAAAAGGGGTGTCTTCTAGTGATGGAGTGACGGGTGGTGCAAGCGCGTCATGCTCTCGTTCGCAAGTTCACCACTGCGTCGAACTTGGGTATTGCTTGCAACTTTCATCTAGAAAATGCTGTCTAGTGAAGATGAGGCGTACATCGCTGGTGTACTGCTGTGGAAAAGAATCCTTTCATAATCGCACAGCTCTCCAGGTGCTAATTTTTAAGATACTGAACTTTACCTGAATGATCTGATGTGTTATATTTGCTGCTTTCTCAATGATGACATTACTTTGCAATTAGTGAAAGGCACTAGTAGGAAATAATATGATGAACTTCATTATGCTAATTTAACTTTCAAGTTTTTTCGTCAATCAAAACACGCCCTTCAGAACCAGAAATATTACCGTAATTACTCGAATCTAACGCGCACCTTTTTTCTGGTTAAGCCGGTTCATAAATCGCATGCGCGTTAGAATCGTGTACGAACAAAAAAATTACGGTCAATCTATTGCCATCGGCAAATCCAAAATGGCCGCCGCCTACGTGCGTCGGCATGGCGCGTCGGCCATTTCTGCCTATGTGTTTCCCATGTGCGGCACTTCGTACGTGTGCTGAGGAGTTCGTCATCTAGTAGTGCATTAGCATCGACGGCGTCGAAGGGCCGACTCCAAAAACTCGAGCGCACCACGATGCCACTTTTAAAAGAAAAGTCATCGCGTGTGCAGAAACGGACGGAAATCGAGCCGCATCGCGGTCATTCGGAGTTCCCGAAACGTGCGTGCAGGACTGGCGGAAACAAAAGCGGAAAATTGTCGACAGCAAAGCTTCACGCAAAGGCTTCAGTGGACCACAGCAGGGTCGGTTTCCGCAAATTAAAGAGCTGCTCGGCGAGTATGTGCTTGAGCAGCGAGCGGCGCAGCGGCCCGGGACGACAGAACTGCTCCAAGTGCGGGCTATGCAATTAGTCTTAGAAAAAGGTCTAATGCGGAGCCAGTTTAAAGCGAGCAGGTGCTGGCTAACTAACTTTATGAAGAGGAAAGGCTTTTCCCTCCGAAGGGGAACATGCATATGCGAAAAGTTTTGCGGAGGAGTACGATGAAAAGCTTCACGGTTTTCAGAGGTTCGTTCTAAACTTGCGGCGCAACAACGGCTACCTTCTTGGGCAAATCGGGAATGCCGATTAGACGCCTCTTTACTTCGACATGCCTGGCACCACAACCGTCGAGAAGAAGGGGGCGAAGCAAGTTCGCGTGCTGACATCGGTCCACGGTAAAACTACAGTGACGGCAATGCTCTGTTACACGTCAGATGGGCAAAAGCTTCGCCCGTACTTCATATTTAAATGGAAGACGCTCCCTAAAGGAGTCGTTTTTTCGAGTGGTGTGATCGTGCGGGCCAGCGAGAAAAATGGGTGCGCGTTGCAATCGATGTCTCACTTTTTTTTTTTTTCGCGGTGGAAATCGGGTGCGCGTTACAATCGAGGGCGCGGTAGAATCGAGTAAATACGGTAAGCATAAGGTTAAAAAAAATAAACTTCGAAGACAAAGCTTTTGGGAATCAAACCCGTTAAGGAGTTGAATAGTTTATCAATGCCACTTACTTATGCACGAAATACGGTTACAAATGACTCGTGGCCCCTTGCTTGCGTGCTCGTGCCTTCACAGGAGGATCTCGAACTGGCGCATGGCTTTGGGCGGGTCCTCGAGCTGCTGGCTGCGAGCGGCAAGTTGGTCGTGGGGCACAACATGCTGCTCGACATCATGCACCTCCTCTATCAGTTCGTGGACGACTTGCCCCAGGTGAGTAGAGACAGTGCAAGCCGTCATCGTCATCGGCTTGCTGCAGGATGGAGGCCTCTCCCAGTGGTCTCTAATTTGCATAGTCGCACAATCGCTGATACACGTTTATGCCTTCCAATTGCTTCGTGTCATCTGTGTATCTACTGTATTTGCATGCTTGTAGGTCAATCCTTCTTATCTAAATTTGAAATTCAAAGTTTTGGGGCTGACCTACAGTCAAAAGCAGTTGTGCCAGTTACAGCAGGACAAACGAGAAATCGAGCATGGGGTGGTTAGTTTAAATGTTTGCGGGTTCTTTCCTGTTTCACCTGTGCCAAATCATTATTAAGGAGCTTGCACAGCAAGCATCTGATGCTCGTGCTTTGTCCGGCAGCAGCGGGCGTGTACACCAGTGTTGCCGGTGTACGCTTCTGCGGTCGCCGACTCGCCACTCAAGGCGTCCTCTCCGGTGATTCCAACAATGCTGACTAGATGGTGCGGTGCACACATAAAGGCTCCACTAATGAAGGCTTCTTACAAGCCGTCAGTTTTCGATTACCTGCGCGCTCGCCTCCTCGTTACTTTGTCCACATCATTCTCCTCGCTTCATGGGCATGGCAGTATGTGACCATTCCCTACAATGAGTGTTATGCATGGGTACCGATATCTCCCCAAGCCCCATCACCTGCCTGCTCTCAACGCCATTGAAGAACGCCTGATAGCTCCTCGTCTGCAATTTATGAGCGTTAGGCATTTGACTCACGGCAGCAGCCAGTATAGTAGCATAAAGGGGCGGGTGGCTAACGTGCCGATCAGCGTGGCTGACATTGTGCAGTGCTGGCTGCAGAGCGTGCGCGGAAATGCTGCCTTTGACGTACTGTACACATCATGCGCCGGCTCGTTAAAAAAACCTATCTACAAAAATGGTCTCGTCAAGAAACGCCTGGTGCACCTAGAGAAAGCTCCTCTAACATTCATTTAGGAGATATGGCGGTGTTGGTTGTTCTTTTTTTTTTCAGTCAGCAGTGCCACTTCTGATTGGAAGCGCGGTTCTTCCATCAATGGTTGACATTGACAAAAAATGGCATGCATAAATAACTCTTATAAATGTGTTGATTTTGATATATATTTGCATATGCAATAATCAGTGGAGAATGGCAGGCAGTGTAACGTTGTCATGTAGATTACTCTTTTATAACTCTATTGTTGTTCATTTTGCCATCATAGGATAATCATTTGCACATATATGAAACTTAACTTGAGAATTAAACTTGAGATTAACTTGAGAATTTTAGCTGAAACTTGAGCATTAGTGTGTCATAACGAATTTCAAAGTGTTCTTGTAGTGGGATAAGCAGAGTGGACGGGACCGTTCTTGCGTATATTGCTCACACTAGTTCAGCAAAGCTTTCAGGAACTTGACAGGTTGAGATATCAAGTTCCTCGGAATGTAATTGAAACAATTAGTACTGATGAACGATTACGTAGGCCTTAATCAAGTAGCCCTACTGAAAATCTAGGACCCCGCAGTGAGGTGATACGAGAACTTCAAAGTGGTGTTTCCACCTGTAGTTTCTCATTGTGCATTTTCTGGCCTAACAGGCGTCATCTTACTGCATGAGTAGGTTTTTTAGTAGCGTGAAATCGTAATTTATTATCGTAAAGAACATGACTTCACTCTTTAAAGTGCATTTAAAATTACCTAATATACTACACCTGCACGTCGCGGAGTTAACATTCCAGCCGCCGCGTGCGCATTTTTCATGGAGGTGAAAATGCTAGAGGCCTGTGTGTTTAGGCCAGGTGCATATTCAAGAACACCAGGTGGTTGAAATTTCCGAAGCCCTCCTCTTCGGCACCATAATGATATTGAGGTTAAGTGACTTTAAACTCCATCAATTATTGTTACCCGATAGTGCAGACGGAATCGCACTTGTCTAGAGCACTTAACCGCCCGCTTCAGCGACCGTTTTCGGCAAAAGTATGCAAAGACCAGTGCCATGATGATATATATAACATAGTCATAGCGGGGCTACGTCCTTGTGTTATAATTTTAGAATAAATGGAAGCTTGTAGCTAACTCGAGGTAGCAGCTGCGTACAACAGCAGCGTCTACAGAAATGCGCTCCGCCGCCCTAGACACCAGTGCGATTTCGCCTGTACTTTACAAGACACCGATGACCTGTCAGCCACAAAAGTTTGCTGGATTAACAGCACGTGGCAGAGTGACGTAAAACTGCATTGCTTCATCACTTACCGTGATGCAGCAGACGAGGCTGTCTGCCTCAGCGATTAGCAGCAGCACGTTTTTACAACACCCGGTTCCCGGATCTTATCGCGGAGGCTGCGGCCGATAATCTCAACCTTAACACCCGGCGTGTCATGGTAGGTGATGCTGTGAGGCTGTTTTTCGCCGCTCTGCCACTCGCTGCAGGTCCCGCAAACTTCTGCGGCCGACAGTACATCGACAGTTTTACGGCGGTCTCGTCTAGTGCACCGTTGAGATGCGACCCCGAAGGATACTTCTGGCGGTGTGGTGTTAAACCTGCTATTCTTGTCAGTGTTTTGACCTTCAAGCAAAACTGTTACAAATCATCTTTTAAGCGAAGGTTCTGTTAGTTACGGATATTGGTGTAGGCTGTGGCAGTTTGGTGTAGGCTGTGGCATGCCAGAACCGAGTTTGCGAAAAAACTCGGTTCTGGCATTCGTACAAAAATGCGTGCGCACTGAAACCTCATTTTCGCAAAGTTGCATCTTACAAGAAAATAAGTTTGCTACATCCAAAAATTGGTATAAAGGTTATTCATAAGACTGTATCTTTTGCAAGACTATTTTTTGTTTACTTTGTTATACCTGATATTTCGTTATATCTGTGTTCACTACATTGAGGTTTAAGTGCATGTACAAATGAAGCCCGCAATGGCGCGACAGCCAGATGCCTATTTTTATGCGCTGTTTTCGAATAGTTGGTGCTCTCTTGTGGTCTCATCACCAATCAGCTGTTTGCTGATCGCTGATGCACAGTGATCTGATCTTTTTTCAAGGTCGCTTGTCATTTCGCGGGGTTAAATATTATTGTTGCTTCTCATTGTTTCACGCATAATCGTCCCTGCTTTGCCTGCAGCAACAGAAGTGTCTTGTACTTTCGGAGCTTCTGGTTGAAGGTCCAGTTCCCAGCTTGGAGTAAAAAGTTACGAGGGAGCATTGCACAATGTTATCGAAAAAGTAAAAGAAATGATACGTGAGGGCGACACACTAGCCAATCTTTGCTTAGGTCACATCGTCTTCATGGAGGAAGGGCTTGCAATTTTTATTTATCATTATTTTTAGCCACCATTCCGTTTGAGAATCTTCCAGTGCAGTTCTTTCTTTTGTTTTCTAAGAATTTAACATTTTTATTATTGCGGATATTACAGAAAATCGAAAGTATACACAGTTGTACATATACAAAATGTGGTTGTGGGGTATAGTGACCATCGGTAGGACGTTTCGTAAGTTTGAGAATGGTTGAATGTAAGTTGGCTTACGACCCGTTTCTTTTTGTTCAAGAACTACAATGAGTTCAAGAGTATGGTGAGGGCCGCCTTCCCATGCCTGGTGGACACCAAGGTTCTCGCCAGTGACAACCAAATCAAGGTGAGTTGTTGGGCATCGCCAAAAACATTGTGGCGAGGTAACTGTGATGATTGTGGCATAACAGTTATCCTAATCATGCAACGGTGACCTGCCACGGTAATCTTATGGTTGTGGGGCTCGGCCGCTGACCCAAAGGTCATGGGATGGAATTCCAGCCACAGTAGCCACGTTTTGGTGAAGGCAATGGGCTTGAAGCTCATCTACTTGGATTTAAATGTGCCTTTAGAACCCCAGGTAGAGCTCAAATACAGTCTAACCCCTTTATAAAAAAAACTGATGTAAGAAACACGTTGGTATAAGAGACACCATTGTGCCTACAGTAAAATACAGGTTGATAAGAAAGTGCATACGTGGTTACCTGCTTATAAGAGACACGAACTGTTGCCCAGAGTGCCTCTTATAAAAGGGTTTAACTGAATTCAAAGAGCTCGAATATTTGCACTGGCCTATCATTAGGTCTTGTTTACCCAAAACGTAAGCTCCTTGGACCATTCCCTTGCCTTTGTTCTGCTCAGAAAATGAGTCTTCAATCTAAGACCCCATTTCCAGCATCTCCAATTGGTGCCACGTCGATAACGCTCATGTTCTTGTACCGTAGCCTTTTTTTTTTTTTTTTTTTTTTTAGTGATCAGATTCACCGTGCCATGGTTGCGTTGGGCAATCGCACATACCGGTCTTTTATTTGTTTGTTTTTAACTGTTTATGTTGAAGGAGTTCTGAACCCCCCTTTGGTTCAGTAAAACTTAAATTGAAACTTTCGCTGTTGCGCTCTGTTTTCACCACCGTTTGGGCTTGGTATAAAACACATTCCACAAACACCAAACGCTACTGTGATACAGTTCAGCCAAATTTTGTAGTCCGTGTGTGTGGCTTGAAGGCTTTACAAGCATACTGTGACGCTGCTACCTTCTTGTTTCCTCGCTCTGTACAGGTGATGCCCATCCTCGCTCACTTCGCTGGGCGGGCCGCCAGCTGTGTGATGTCAGATAGATTGCTACTCTTACTTGATAGCTGACAGAAATCGGGAGCGGTGTTCGGATCGGTGCGCATGTTGACACGGGGGGTCGCCATGTGCTGCCGTAGCTGCACTGGAGCGCACTGGAATCGCAAAAAGAGAGAGAGAGCGCTTTTAGTGATTCGCGCTCAGGGTCATGACACGTGCTGACATGGCACTTCTCTCTCGTTATGTTATTCCTCCCCATGTAACTTCTAGCCCACCCGTCAGGACGAGAAAGAAAGTGGTCTTCGACTCTGGGCTTCAGCCACAAGAGTGCTTTTAATGGTGTTTAAGGTTACCTTTACAAAACGAAACGGATGAGACTCTAGGTTCCTGCTTGTGTAAGTGTTGTTACTGCAGGAAGGACTTAGGTAATTTGAAGAAAAAAAGATAAAAAATTCTTCAGACCACTACTATTTGTTTTCAAGATATTTAAGTATACTGTCTGATCTGAACGGGTGAAAAACAATTATTGCTCATTCTACCTTTTTTGTACGCTCTTTTTTTTCTTTCAGTTATCAATATTCATTACTGAAAATGTCTCACAAAAGATATGTATGATCGGTTCTTGGCCAATTCCCTTGAGTGGGTATTAGCAATAGTAGTGGTTTCACCATCATCAACCCTGTAACATTGCTTGTTGTTAACAACTTCAAGAAAATCTTGTGAGGATCAGTTCGTGATTCAATGAACTCTATTACTGAAATCAATCGGTGATTACTTTGAAAAGTGGTTCAGGACCACTTAAGTTGGGGAATGGATGGCACATACTGGTGTGCAACTACTAGTGCCCATCAGTTCATTGTTTTTAATGAAAACTTCACAAAACTTTGCAAGTTGCTTGAATGGGGGTTTTACAGTACGTTTTGTGCATTTTGCAAGAAAGCACAATGCCGTTCTAAAAATAATAAAGAATAAATTATTTGTCTGTTTTTATTTTTAAAGGAACTTTTGTTAAAAAGCTTCTGCATGTAAACTGGTGAAATGTCTTCTGGTTATTACTTATGCCCAGGGTGTCCTTCTGAACCAAAATAATGATTGTAAGCATGAACTTTCTTTAGTTGAAAATATAAATATTTTATGACTACAATATTCAGCCTGTTTTTTGACGAAAAACTTCAGCGAAAAATACAATTTTTGTGGAAACAACATTCTTATCTCTAGCAAGAGTGCATAGTGTTAAGAAAGAAGTCACAAAAGTTTGCGTTTGATGGCTCCAGCGGTAGAGCAAAAATGCCCCTTTTTTGATGCAAAGTAGTGTTTGGAGAAAATGCCATTTAAAGTTCGAGTTGGTGCAATGCAGACATGGGATCAGGCGCGCTGTTTCTAAATGCATTCCACTATGCGCACGGACTCGCCACTTTGTGGAAGCACTTGTTAGTTATGCTGCAATATTGTGCCATAAAAATTGAAAAATCGTATATTCAGTCATTTTTGCCCTTCATCACCCCCTTAAAAAGTTTTTATGTTGCATTTTGTTGTGTGAGCGCACTACATTACTCCTTCGTTTAACCGTTCCCGTACTCTCTCGCAGGATTCGTTTGCCACGACAGCCCTGGGGTTACTGCTCAAGCAACTTCGCTGCAGACCATCCTGTGTTCCGCCCGTTGGTAAGTTGCACGTATCCAATGAGCCCTGCAAGACTTTTTGAGCATGATCAGAGAGCGCTGCCAACCTGTGGTCGAGACACACAAAAACACGCATGCGAAATATTGTAGTGCAGCATGTGGCCTGCAATGCACAATAAGTTCACATATTCAACTAAAGATTGCTTTCTCTTCTCTCGGCAAACGAAGCTACAGGCTCGAAACCACTACGTCCCGTGCCAAGTATCTGTTATTGCCTGATTTGTGTACGATGCACTCGGTCTTTACCGAGGCTGCCCCGGGAGGCCGCGACTTGTCCGCACGTACGCGCGCGATCACACTACGAAGCCACGTATTTCGAGGGGGAAAAAAAACAGAAAAAGTGCTTGAGGTCACAAGGTTTGCCTGACATATTTCCTTTCCCCATGCCATCCCTCCCTGCTTAGCTTTCAGTGCTTTTCTTGGGATGAGAAGAGAGAATGCAGTTGCTGCATGTGACAAATATTTGCAACTCTGCTCGTACTGCACGGATTCAAAAAATTTTTGCGGCGGTGAATTCGTGAGGCAATAAGCTTATTTAGTGAATGCATTTCATGGCTACTTCCAAAAGTGTTGCAAAAGTGTTACTTACAAAAGTGTTGTTTAATTCCACAGGCCAGTAGTGTGACATCGTACATAGCGAAAACTAGTGTGGCATCACAGAAAGAGCCAATTTTCGTATTGTAAATGAGGAACGGGCAGGATTTGAACCAAGGTTCGCTATGTGGCACTTCAGTACAGTCGAGCCCACATATAACGGCCCCACTCAAAACCAACTTTTGCTTAAAACGAACAATATCCACGTGACCATGAAAATATACATTGGTTCAATGGCACAAAATCGCATTTACAACGAACCTCTCCGAGTGCCGCTGATCGGTTACAGCGAACGGAGTCAGCGATCTGCCGACTTCCCGGGAAACCAATTTTGACCACCGATCAGGCATCGGCGAGGTGCCTATACATTCTTATTGTTAAGGGGAGATGCTACTCGAAAAAGGTTTTTTTTTATTTCATAACCCAGCTCCTTGAAATTTTAGGTGTTAGTAAAGCTTGCAGTGCTGATTTCATAACTGCAATTATTTGTTTGATAGCTATAGTAGTTCCGGAGTTACTACAACTTTGATATCAAAATATAGTGTTTTTTGTGCACATAATAAAGCTTACTAAAAATTTTCACACAGAATTGCAAAATGGCTCATTCTGCTGCACTTGAGCAGTACAATACAGAAAAGTACCTCAAACAGAAAATTTATTTGCTACATTAAAAAAAAAAATTAAAAGTACTAAATGCATATTTTACATCTCTCTATCAGTGTATCAAGTTGTGTAACAAAAAATCTGTGATGTATAATGCAACCTAAAGTAGATACTTGTATTCTAGAGTGGCTGATTAAGCTCTGTGCAAAATTTCATCAAGGTAGGACTATTTTATGCCTAAAAAAGATTGTGCACAAGATGAGAGAATTACCTCAAAATGGAAATCGAGAAAAATGCATTTGAAAGTTGTAAATATGTTTACTCATGATTACACAGTGCGATTTGCACAAAACTTGGTGATATCATAGAAGGGACACAGCTAGAGCACCTAAAATTGTCCTGCTCCATATGTGGATCCTTCTCGCCGCTTGAGAAGGGAGTCATCAAGGCGCGCTTTCTTTGCCACGTTCCGCCGATGGGCCCTTGCCTCGGCTGTTTCACACGCAGACATTCTTTCGATTCTCCTCTGGTCGCGGGATCGGCCCAGGGTGATCAGTTGATCTGGTGGGACTACACCAAGCTCCTCTAGCACGTGTTCAAAGCTTGAATGTCCTTTATTGAACCACAACACGGCCATAGCAGCTGCAGTTTCCACTGTTGTCCGGGAGGCAAACTTAGTCTTCGGACACAACAACCAGATTTTGCTGTTCAAAGATTCTGCAGCGTTTTGGGTCTTCCCTTGGATACAACGCACCAGCAACTTTTCATCTGTGAGCCGCTTGTAAATGGGAAGCACAGCCAATCCTTGAGCCTTGGTCAAGATTGGTGTGTGGTCGGGTGGGGCCTCCCCAAGCGCTTCAGCTCGCCTATGCTTGCACCAGGAAGTCGCTCCTTCTGGACAGTATCGGTGGCTGCCTGCTGTGTTGCTCGATGATGAATGGAAATATGAGGCCCAGATGGCACGATGCATTTTCAGAATATCACCTCTGTTGTTTGTGATTGCAATACGGTAATAGTTCTGCAGCTTCTGAATTGTGCCATCTGTCAGCTTTTCCCCTCGTGGAAGTCTTGTTGGCAGTTTCCGAAGTGCAGTGCCTAGACGCTTGGCCACATGGTTTGTGCACTCCTCCTTGTCCACAACAGCTTCACCATATACCTTGGCCTCAGCGACAGCGGTATAAGCTTTGCTGTCCCCATCACTGAGGAACTTGGTGAAGCGCAATGGTGTTGTGTATGAGGATGTCCTGCCCCATATGCGCAAAGCTGCCTCAGTCTCCATGGCATGAGAGGAGCACTCTGTATTTTTTTCGCAGACAGGTGTGTGGAATGCTTGCCATATTTCTTCCTCATCACCCAAGTCCTGGTGCCGGCTACAGGCAAGGCAGTAATTCGATAGCACTTCAAAATCTAGGCACAAACCAGTGTCCACAGACACAGCAGTGCCGATGCCATTGTGGCTCTTGTGCCCTCTTTTTTGCCATGTGCCATCATACATGACAGCAACATCAGCCCCATCCACTTTCTCTTTAGTTATCATCCGCGCTTTCGCCAGGTTTTCTTGCACAGCTTTGGTAGCTGCAGCATGAACTTTTTTGCCGATTGCAATAAAAGTCTTATGATGCATAGGTATTGGCAGTCCAAGAATAGCGCAAAAACGCGACAGCTGTTCATGCCCAATGCCTATTGCACGCGCAGCCACAACTACCTTCACATTGACAGCGAAGCTGTCGCGCGAGCTGCCGCTTCGGTAGCTCCAGTCATCACCGGCATCGGTGGGCTGTCTTTCCGGCAGAACACGCCGCGAACTATGCGCGGCAGAAACCACTGACTCAGGACACTCACTGTTATCACAGTGCAGCTCGAGGAACGAAGAGAGGCCCTTACGTTTACTTGCGGTGTCGCGAACGACGAGTCCAGCGGTGTGGCATGTTGGACAAACAGCACGGCTTACCATCGATGTCAGTGCGCCGATGTCACAAAATACTCCGCTCACAGAGCCACAAACACTCTTCGTTCTTTCGCTTTCGAACTGTTCAATCTTTTTTTCTGATGCGCTGATGAACTTGATCGCGGCGTCGATTTCGTCAAAGTTCCCGCAAGCCGCCGTATCCCCGCTGCCTTGATTAGGCCTAGTGGCCCGCGGCTCGCATTCTTCTACCGCTGCTTTGCGCTTCGGTTTACGTCGACGCCCTTGGTACTTGTTCTTGCTTGCAAACTTTCGTGCTCGGAAGTCTCGCTTCTTCGAGTTATCCATGGTGAACTCGGAAAAACATAGAAACGCACGGCAAGTGCCGATCGTCGCAAGCGCTCAGCGAGCGAGGCCGATCAGATGTAGCCTATGGCGGCCTCGGTAGCGTACCATGTGACCGGTAGAGATGCGCGAAGCGGCTGCAGCTTGGCTGCAAACCGACTTGGAAACGACTGTTTTGTGAAATTCCTCACTAAAATACGAAACTAGGGGGACGCCTGTACACTAGAAGGAGCCTTGATCTACACCACCGAACAAACCCCGATGGCGGACGTCATCGTGTTGCCGAGTGGCGGATTTTCAAAAATAGCCGTCGGATGCGTGAATTCGCGACTTCGGCAGCTACCTTCACTAGCGCAGATCGACTTTTTACCACTTTCTCGTTTGAATTCAGCTATGACCTTTGGGGAAATGATAGTTGAATGATCAAAAGTGATTTTAGCAGCAATATCTCAAAAGTGGAAATTTTCGCAAAAAACGCGATTTTTCGACCCGCATCTCCCCTTAAACGCCGACCCTGCCTCCGCGCCCCTATAGTTGCCGCTCTCCCCAACCGCTTTTTGTTACGCACCCCTCCGTTCTTGTCCCCCTGCTTCTCTGAGCACCCCGCATCGACAGACGAGGCTCGTGTTTTCACACTGCCACCGATTTTTCGAAGACCGGTCCGCCATCTACCCTGTTTCGATCGCTTGTACTGTCGTTGGCGTCGCTAGCCTGAACTGATTAGACCATTTGCCAACGTCATCGGCCACCGACTATATCCGATAGTCTGCGTCTAGTGCACGCGCATATGCTACCTCGACTCTGATAATTTGCGATTCCTTTCGTGTTTAGGACTTGTTCTCGCTCACTTCGCACTCGACTCATCATGCCTTCCAGGCGCGTGCGGAAGTGCGAAAACGGCTGTTTATTTGCGCAGAACGAATCGCAAAATATCGAAGTTCTTGAGGCCGAAAACCCGCCGGCGCAACGAAACGATTTTTCGACCACGGCTGCCGATTTTTCATAGACTTCTGCGCACACCGATTCAGGCGGTCATGCACTCTTTCCAAGTTTTTCTACGTGTGAGTTTCCCGGACCTTTCAAGCAAGATACCCAACCTGCCTCCTTCCCGTGTGTTTTGGCTTTCAAGGTCGCCCTCCCTCCGCATCCTCCCCTCTCTTTATCGCAACACCTTGCCCTTCTCTCGCACGCCTGCTCACCTCTCTTAATCACAGCCCCTTCGCCCGTCTGCACCGCTCCGCGACGCCTGCCACACTGGCTCGAATTAGTTTCGTTTTCCGACTGGAAATGGGCCCAGAGCTGTTCCACGCGCTGTGACATGTGTGTCGCGTGTGCGCGTCGTGCTCGCTCTTGGTGTGCGTGTGTGATCATGATGGCCGACGGCAGGACTAGCACGCTTTTTCGTGCCGCTCAACAAAACGTTGAAAGTGTGATTGCTTGGCTTGAGCGTAATCAGCGCTTAGGTGCCGCGTTGTGGAGCGCTTGCTCGTAGCTGTTGAACACCTGGCAACCAACTTGCCACTTCGGGCGTCCGGGTATTCAGCTATTGAGATTGTGAATATTTCGTGGGCGGTGGTGACGGCTATATGCGCGCGAAACTGTTCTTGCGAGGCCGACTTCGTCGAGGTCAGGCCCGATGCCGAGTCCGAACAGGATCACTGCGGCGGCGATTTGTGGCAGCGCGTCGTCGACTCCGACCTGAGAGAGTGGGTAGGACATCTGTTGCGATGGTTTAATTACGGTTGATGATGATACCGACACTGCGGAACCGTGCACGGATTGGGGCATAGTGAATGAAGTATGTGGCGAGAGTGATTTGGAGGAATCGGATTGCGAGAACGACTAAACTTTGGAGCCAGTGCCTCATGCAGCTTATGCCACGGGCCTCGGCGAACGAGCACCCTGCTGTTTTAAATGAACTCGAGACCGCCCTTATGGCTTCTTCTCTTCGAAACACGTCTATCACGGACTTTTTGGGGCAAGAAAAGTTTGTGCTTTCACTCTCAACTTTTTTAAAAGCTGTGTTTCATTTACTACGAACTTCTGGATACAGCGAACGGATGCCGCGTCACGCTCAGGTTCGTTATAAGCGGGCTCTACTGTATTCTACCGCAGAGCCATGCCGGTCTTTGAATCTCCTTCACACAAGGGTCCTGTACAGGTGTCATGTCGAGCAATTAATTAACAGGTGTAACGTACTGTAGCAGAACAGCAAAGTAACGAAGTGTCACACAACAAGTGTTGCATAACAGCCAGTTTGGTTGGTTGGTTGCAAAACTTTATTGTATAACAGCCAGGTGGCTTCAGCTTTTCACCATTTACAAAGGGCTCAGCCATAATTTTTCTGTCGTCTTCATTGACATCAACAAAGCATTTTTAATTCCTTACAGACATGCAGTAGGTACCTCAATTATTTGTATAATTGTGATGAAGGACGTAGCAGGTACCACCCTACTTCGTAAAGTTATGACATATGGCATAGTGGGTACCTTGCAAACTCTACTTGCAGTAGACACCCAAAGAGAGCTTACAGTGGGCTTCAGAAGAGCTGCCTTAGCAGCTTTCACTTTGACTCTGTTGTGTTTTCTGTTGAGGCCTGGCAAGATTTTTTTTAGCATTAGAGGAACTTATGCTAGTTAGTGGGGATTCGTTTTGTAAGTAATTTAGGCATGCAAATTTAGGTTGCAACATAGGTCATCTATGCTTGTGTACACTCAAACTGGGTTATAATGACGGTACATATTACCTACATGAAAATAAGTTTGTTATACCATATTTACTCGCTTAATCCTCGCACATGCATTCTTCTCGCACCCCCCACATCGCCCAACAAAAATATGATTTCTTTCTTCTTTTTTTTTCCTCGAGTAATTATTGCACCCCCGAAAATTGCCGCAATAATGTCGTCTGCTCATTCCAGCCACTGATGCTGATAGCGCGCGCCATCTGCTAAGCATAGAGCGTATACTATTATTGCACCTAGATTCAATCCAAGTCAAGCCAAAGTGGCAAGTGGGTGTTGCGGCGTATTTCGTACGTTGTGTCTGCAATGTTGTTACGTTATGGGGCAATACAAAAACTACGCGGCTGCTTTCAAGTTGAAAGTGATTGATTATGCACTAAACAACTGCTACAGGGCCGCCGGTAGGCCCTTCGGAGTCGACGAGTTTGGTGTTCGCTACTGGTGACGGCAGCTGAAAGCCACCAAGACACATTGGGTCTTCCGTGTGCCTATGACTGGGATTGATGGTAAACTTTATTTCGTCAGAAGGCAATTGCGGATGATTCCGTTAAATGGCCATCAGCCCAATACTGATGTCCTACGCTTACCGTTCGAGGGCTTCTGTTGAGCGACGAACGCTACCTCTATGCCCGCAACGCCCACAAGCTTTGCGTACGGTATTCTAATTCTCGACTATTTTCTTGCGCCTTTTTTGTCTCAAGTAAATCTTGCCTTGTGTTGAACCTGTGCTTTTATTGTTGAGGTAAGTTTTAATTAATACTTCTCAAAGCTTGCTATTGGTTGCTGGCGTGAGAATCCCGATTTGCGGCCACTTTATTTTCTTTTTCGCTCTGTACGTTTTCGTGGGAAGTTTTCCCAGCGTAATTCTTGCACCCCCCTACATTGCATCGGCTTTCCGCCAAAAAAGGTGCGAGGATTAGGCGAGTGAATCTGCGAATTTGTTGTAAAGGTTTATTCCTAACACTATCTCTAGTACCAGGCTATTCTTCATTTATTTCATTATAACCAGTACAGTCGACTCCTCTTAAACGGAACTTGAAGGAGATCCATAAAACTGTTCCATTTATCAGAAGTTTCATTTAAGCAAAGTAAATGTATTTAGTGAATCAAAAACTTTATTCAATTTGCACAAACCTCACCTTACTCATGAGGATGAGTAGGAGAAAAAAAGGAGTGAAGGGTGGCTTGTTTGGCAAACTTGAGTTGTTTTTTCACAAGGTACGCACCCATGCCTAACAAACTAGCCAGAAATTATGGACAAGCCTCATGCTCAAAATAGCGCTGCAAAAGTTTAACAGCCTCTTTGGCTGATCGGTCTGGTGACACCACTACACTGGCAATACTGTCATCACATTCATCGCAGGAAGGTTGATCCTCATCTTGCACTTCAGCAATCATTTCTTCGACAGTCTCCTCACGACAGGTACGAACACTTTCATCAATTGACTCGTAGCCCTGCAGCGTGAAAGAGGCAGAGGGCACGACTTCACTGAATACTGCCTCAATTTTGGCATCAGCAGGGCTTTCTTCTTCATCAGGTACTGCTTCTTGCACTTGAAAGCCAGCATATGAAAGCATCTGTCCATTGTTGTTGATTCACTTGCTCCCAGGCACGAGCCAAAATGTGGATGAAATCTATGCTGTAGCATTTCCCACTGTCTGCTCAAAGCAGTATTCGATGGACCACTTGTCTGCCGTAATGAACTTTAATGTTCTGAATAACCCCTTGATTCATCAGCTGGATCACTGCCGTTGCATCGGCTGGCAATAATTCCAGAGTGATGGTTTGTAGTCTTTCAACCTGACCGTGGGCTGGGCAATTATCCACGATAAAAACAACCTTCCTGCCTTGCCTCGTAAATCTTGCGTCTTCCTCCCAAAGCCAATTTTCGGAAATGGCCATGGTCATCGACGCTCGTTCGTTCGCATGGTACGCAACGAGAAGGTGGAACGCCTTTGAAAGAACGTGGATGCCTTGATTTTTTTATTATCAACAGCTTCAATTTATCATCTCCTGCCATGATCACACCAACCAGTACAGTCATGCAATCTTTACTGTGTTTTCCTTCACTACAGGCTTCGCCTTTAAAAGTGAGAGTCTTTGATGGACGTGCCGTATAAAAAAGACCGATCTCGTCGACGTTGACGGCGTCTCGTGGCTCAAAGCTCATAAAAATTTTCTTAAGCTGCGCCTGTTGCCAGTCGGTGCAAATGTCTCTGTTGACTGCAGCAATCTCACCTAAGATTGCTTTGAAGACTAGGCCATGGCGTGTTTTGAAGCGGCTGAGCTATCCATCGTTTAGGACGAAGTTCTCAACACCCATTTGCATGGCGATCTCTTGAGCTTTCTGCTCGAGAATTAGTCCGCTCATGGGCAAATTGGAACTCCGTGCACGCTTAAACCACAGAAAAAGAACTTTTTCGAGTTGTTCATAAGGCAAGGTCCGCATTCGCATTCATTTAGATGTAAAGGTCCCGTTCTTTAAAGCGCCTTCAATATTTTGTCTGTCTTCGCAGATTCGCGACAGCATCGATTTCGGGATGTTGTATTTTTTCGCCACCTCCGTTTTGTGCAGGCCGCTTCCATCGAGCTTCTGAAGAGATTGCAGCTTTTTTTCAAGCGAGAGTGCATGGTGCGGCCGCTTTCTTTCCGTCAGGCTGAAATAACTCACTGATCTACCTCACTTAGCCGCACAAATAGACCTAACACACAAATTACTCGTTGACTCGGCTTCCACAGCCACCACAAGCGAGAATGGCTACTGGTTTAGCTTGTCTCGAGGTGTTGCCATGGTTGTGAGACTACCTTTGGCCTGAGCGAGTCTATGCTGTGTTTAGAGTTTGTGCCGTTTAACTGTAGGTGACCAGTAAGCACTGTTTTGAATAACCGATGAATTTTACTACGCAACACTTAGAAATCCAGCCATATGAGCCCATTTAGTTACGTTAATGAGGCATTTTTGTTTAAGCAAGCTTCGTTTATTGGGAGTCCACAGTATTTTGTTATATCCGGTTTCATTATATCGAGGTTGTAGTGTAGACCTATTTCTGTTCAGAGAAAATATCAAATGAAAGCACGTGGCAGTTTGCTCTAGAAAAAAAAAAAAAACTGCGTTTTCTTTGCTTTGTATGCCTGCATTGCCAAACAAGAGTGTTTATTGCAATGCTTCGTTGCTACTGTAGCTTTTTTTCTTTAATTTTTTACTGGTTGTGCTGGAGGGTGTGAGTGGCACGCAAGGGCGGGTTATACTATGCGAGAAAATGCGGTCCATTCTTCACCCTAGCATCGGTATAGCTAGTTGCACCACCGACTGTTTTGGCTGCCTCCTTTTGTCCCAGAGTCCGAGACCGGCTATGGCTACAATTTGGACCAGGCCAAGTTTCACGACGCCGGCTTCGATGCATTCGTTACGGGCATGTGCTTATTGGGCCTCTGCCACCAACTTGGTAAGTCTGTATCAAGACTACTGCACCCAAATCACATTAAAACAACGTTGTACCTTACACGAATAAGTTTATTATATCTGAAAATTCGTTTTAAAGGTATATTCTTAATACTATCTATTATAAAACTATTCTTCATTTACTTTTTATAATCAATCTATTGTTATATCCGGGTTAATTATATCGAGGTTTGAGCATATTCATGTAACTGATATGGATGCCATAATGTATGTCCGGGCTTGTAGAGTTCCTACACAGCCGGGGGTCGTGGGATCGAATCCCCGCTGCGGCGGCTGCATTTTCGATGAAGGGAAAATGCTGTAGGCCTGGGTGCTCAGATTTAGGTGCACGTTAAAGAACCCCAGGTGGTTGAAATTTCCAGAGCCCTCTACTAACGGTGTCTGTCATATCATATAGTGGTTTTGGGACGTTGAAACCCACACATCAATCATCAAGATTTTTTCAAGCGAAAAGTACGAGTATAATGCAAGCTAATGTGGTGATGCAACCAATGGAAATGCTGAAATTCGTGATTTCTGAGGGCACTGGTCAATGTTTACTGCTGGGCCTGTCGTACGCGCAGGTAAATACAAGGACCACACCCTTGAGCTGAAAGAGACCAGTCCAATCCTGAAGCCGTATCTCAACAGGTACGTGGATTGTCGATCTCCTTCATTGCAAGCTCTTACAATTTGAGAAATCCCTCTTTCTCTCTGTGTGTGTTAGACCAATGTGTATTATTCGTCTACGTGGTGAACTGCTTCGACTGGCTGAAAATCTCGGGCGTGTTTTTAGCATACGCGCAGGCCATGCCCGAATGCAGCGGAATCCTTCTTGAGTACTTTTGAATGTTTTATGTGTGTGTTTGTGTGTGTGTTCGTGCATGTGCGCGTGCTTTCTTGCCCTTCGACATATGAAGATAACTAAAGAAAAAGTGAGGGTAGCCCTCATCACCAGGAGGTACAACGGGCTCAAGCCATTCTAACGAAATGAATACGGCAAATGTCTCAAAGTAATTTTTGAAAAAAGTCAATCTAAAATAAATTACTAAGGTAAAACCTAACGAGTGTAGCATGTGTGTGTAGGTATGTGTATGTGTGTGTGTTGAAAGCTGCATTTGTGAACTAGCAGGATAGCAAAGTACGCATATGACATGCAAAAATGCCTTTGCAAGGTATTCAAGTGTGTGGTGGTGAGAACGAAGCGGTTGCGACAACAAATCGTGCCTGGGATTTCCTGGGGAAATTACTGAAAATCAGCGTTCTCTAAAAAAAGTTGAAGCGTGGAGTTTACAGGTCTGCAACTCTGTGTGCTGACGTGGCAGGTTTTGTAAAATGAACACCACTGCTACCCTCTCCCCTCTTTTTTTCCCTCATTCACTCGCGTTGCCTGCCAGAACAGTTCAGTTATAAAGAACTCCCGCCAAGCACCTAGTCATGTCTTCAATTTGAATTCACAGTGCTCTCAGAAGAAGGAAGTGCGCGACAACACACGTGTACAGTTACATCGTTTTATAGAAGTCACACCTCAATCAGTTGTTTTCACTATATCCGAATGTGTTTTTTATGAACATCAATGCGTGGCACTATATTAATGGTAAGACTATTAGATGAGAAGCAGCTCTTTGACTAGCCTGTGTTACGCTGTCTCTCTGTCTGCACCGCGCTCTCCTTGGCGCAGGTGTTGGGGCGATGCCAAGTAGGTTGCGCCTTCCCTCCCAGTGTTCGTGCGTTGACATCACTCTCTCCTAACCTGTCGCCGCTCCCCACGTCTCGTCTCTCTTGCTTCGCCCTCTCCATCACTTGCAACGTTCGAGCGCACATCGAGTGAACAGTCATTCTGTGATGATACTTACTGGAAACCCAACCTGCCTGCCATGTCCTTGCGTTTCAAACAAACGTTCACTCAAGTAACGGCTACACCGAGTTTCTTTTCGAATCGTTCTTCCAGCGCCGGTGTCGACACTCGTTTCAACCGGGTCCACGCCGTGTGTCTCGCTGCGGCTTCGCATTCCATCGGGGTTCCCTTCGGGGAGATGGTCCATAACTGTTTTTTTCTGTAAATTGTTATAACAGATGGTTTGTCATATTCGCATTAGTTACACCAAGGTTTTACTCTACTTAGGTTTACACCAACTTTCGCTGAATGTTTCGACAGTCGAAGCTAACCAGCAGGCCCCTGTCGCCATCTCTCGCTAAGTGACAGTGCCCCTTTGGCACACTTCAGTATTGTAAATCTGGTAATGAGTCATGTGTCAACTAATCAATCAGTCAATAATTTTTCTTGTTCTCTTTTCAGGGTCCACATGATGAAGTCTCCAGACATTCCCACTCTAAATATGGCTGGCAATGATGGTATGTCAGTTAGTTCAGTTGTGAAAATTAGGCTTGTGCAAATATTTGAATTCTTGGAATATTCAAACAAATATAATGGTTTTCGAATTCACTTCGAATCAAATTTGAAATATTGAAAATTTTGGAGTGTTGGGAATAAACCAATAAGTGTATTACCGTAATTACTCAAATCTCACGCGCACATTTTTTCCGGTTAAGCTAGTTCATAAATCGCATGCGCGCTAGAATCGAGTACGAAAAAAAAAATGAATACGGTCATTCTATTGCTATCGGCATTTACAAAATGGCCGCCCCCTACGTGCGTCAGCATGGCGCGTCGGCCATTTCTGCCTATGTGTTTCCCATGTGCAGCACTTCGTACGTGTGCTGAGGAGTTCGTCATCTTGTAGTTCATTAGCATCGACGGCATGGAAGGGCTGACGCCAAAAACTCGACAAGTGCACCACGGTGCCGCTTTTAAAAAAAAAAAAGTCATCGCGTGTGCCGAAACGGGAAAAAACGGACGGAACTCCGAACGGCCGCATCGCGGTCGTTTGGAGTTCCCGGAATGTGCGTGCGGGACTGGCGGAAACAAAATCAGAAGATTGTCGACAGCAAAGATTCACGCAAAGGCTTCAGTGGACCACAGCAGGGTCGGTTTCCGCAAATTGAAGAGCTGCTCGCCGAGTATGTGATTGAGCAGTGAGTGGCACAGGGGCCCGTGACGACAAAACTCTTCCAAGTGCGGGCTATGCAGTTAGCTTTAGAAAAAGGGCTAACGCGGAGCTAGTTCAAAGCAAGCAGGTGCTGGTTAATTAACTTTATAAAGAGGAAAGGCTTTTCCCTCCGAAAGCGAACGGGCATGGGCCGAAACTTGCCCGAGGAGTACGAAGAAAAGCCTCACAGTTTTCACAGGTTGGTCCTAAACTTGCGGCACAACAACGGCCACCTGCTTGGACAAATCGGGAATGCCGATCAGACGCCTCTTTACTTCGACATGTCTGGTACCACAACCGTCGAGAAGGGGGTGAAGCAAGTTTGCGTGCTGACATCAGGCCACGGTAAAACTAGTGTGACGGCAATGCTCTGTTGCACGTCAGATAGGCCCAAGCTTTCTCAATACCTCATATTTAAACGGAAGACGCTCCCGAAAGGAGTCGTTTTCCTGAGTGGTGTGATTGTGCGGGCCAACGAGATAAATGGGTGCGCGTTGCAATCGATGTCTCTTTTTTTTTTTTTCCGTCGTGGAAACCGGGTGCACGTTACAATCGAGGGCGCGGTAGTATCGAGTAAATACGGTAGTCTGCACATAACCTCTGTCAAGGGGGTTTCACGGCAGGAGTTGGTGCCGGGCCGTGAAAACACTGGTCCAGGGGACATCCACACTGCCGTGAAGCACCGCTTCAAGGTTTAATCAACATGCTACCCTCACATCAATTCATAACTTTTTAAGTTTAGAAGCTTGTTATACTGGCTTATATGCTCCGAGTACAGTAAATTTTAAAACATAATGTATTTGGCAGGCCATCACTTGCATTATACTGAAAGCCAGATCCTCTTACTATTCAAAGTTGTTTCCACTTCCTTTGAACTAAAAAAAATGGCATTTGCACTGGCTTTGTTTAAAAATTTCAGAAATGTTGGGCGCGTTACTTAGGTCACGACAAGTATGCCCGTATTTTTGTATAATATTTTAACCGCGACGAAGGGAGCAGACTGTAGGCCCAAGATGAAACTGTTTATTAGGCCGAACTTGCGATCGGTGAACGGAAAGTCGGATTACAGCGATACCTTCTGGCACTGATAGTGGCAACCAGAGCATTGGCCGTCGATCAGCTGACAAGCGGTGAAGTGTGTCGGCATTTATACATGTGCCGTCGAATATTCCAGGGTTATCGCTAGCGCTCATGTAGGTTCCAGAATAATCGGTAATGTTTGCGCTGTGCTCATATATCTTAACAAAACGATCTACTTCAGCCAAGAAGCTTCTCTAACACTGCAGGTGCTGTTTAAGCTGAGATTTACTTACAGTATAACGAGTGCGATAACAAAACTCAAGGAGGGAATGTGGCATTATGTTATATGTACTATTCAAGTTCTATTCCAAATTATTTGACCGAAATAACGATTTGCTTCTGGTTCAAAAATCCCTATTCACACAAGCCTAGTGGACATGCATGACGCAGTGCTGTTCCCGTTAGCCTGGTATGTATGAGAATGCATCTATCGAGTGGGAGATATGTGATTAGTATCACTGATGAAATGCATTGATATGTTTGGTTATGCTAATAAGCAAGTTTCATGCTTACTCCCAAAAAACTTACAAAAGTGACCACATGTCAAGAGTATGTGTTGTCCCTCGGTGACTTTTATTAGAGGCTGGCTAATTTAGCACTGCTTGCCTGCCAGTTGAAATAAAAATTAAAAAATGCACATTAGCAACTGCTTCCATGTGTAAACTAAAGTACTTGTCTGAACAACGGGGTAACTTGCAAAACTAATGTGCCACATCTTATTTGCTTTTATGCTGTTGAGTGTACGGGCCCGTCAGGCTGATGCGTCGGTGTCAAATAGAGCGCGCTTTGTCACTTTTCAGAAATGATTACACGCGCATGTCCGCATGTGGCCGTCACTGTAAGGGCCAAACGCGGCTCACAGAAACGGATACCGTGCATAAACGCGTAGGTTGAATACTAACAATCAGCTCTAAAGCTTGATTACATTGTTCGCGAATGTGCTGACTGCAACACAAAAGGTCCTGATAAAGTCGCCAAATTTTACTTGAGTTTGCTGTCGGTCTGAAGGGCCGTGTTCGACTGCTGGAAGTCCCATTCCTTTATAGATCATTCGAATGACGGTTGCTGAGAGTAAAATTAGTGCTGTTGTTGCAGTTCTCAGCACTGTGGAGAAGGAAAAATCGTATGCTGGAAGTTCATGGTGATCTTCGTGAAAAACGTACGCTTTATTGGAGTGGTGTCAGCTTGCGAGCAAGCCACTCCGATTCCCAGTGATGCCCCTCCCCCCCTCCGTAATGAACACTGCAACACAGGCCTGCTCGAAGACCACCCAGTCTAACTTAGCGACCCGATTTTTAAGCGCCTGCACCTGAAATTTGTCATCAAAAGCTGACCCCCCCCCCCCCCCCCCCCCAATAGTGATTGCACTCTTACCTTGGCGCACTGGGACGATTTTTGGTCCTGACAACAAAAGGACGTAAGCCTTGCAGATTTGTATTCCAGAAAGGTACCTATGACGACGTAGTCTCCAGCAGTGAGGCTTTGGAGATCTGTGTTTGTTGCTTAGAAATGTTGCATTTGCTCATCATTGCGAGTATTTCTATGCCATGCTTGCCCGAATCTGATAGTGTTTCTATTGTGTTTGTTGCATTTGTGAGCCGTGATTATTGTGTGTCATGCCACAAACGAGAGCGAGACTTTTGAGGAGGTCCACATGAACTCTGTTCTTTTTTTTCTTTTTTTTTCTGCGAGAAAACTTTGCTGCCACCATCTGAAATTCTGGTGCCATTTTAAGAGATTGCCACCCCTCATTTTCGCCATTTTTTTTTTTTACTTGCTGGGGGTAGGAGAACTTGCCGTAGATTTTATGGTAGCGTTATCACAAAGCATGGTTTCGTGCGGTACTCATTTGGCATCACAAGCAGGAGCACCGACGTATGGAAGCCGCCCGTTTGTTAAAGGGGGGTGACGTGCTACGTGACACCAGCTGACAACTTGAAAGAGTCTTCCACACTCGCCATCCTGGCCCCGAGCCACACTAACTGACACTGTCAGGTTGGCACAGATCCAACAAAGCGGATAAGAGCGTGACTGCTGCCGTAGCTTTCTTAGTAGAAAATCGGTTTGGTTTCTGCTGACAGCAAGTTATCTCTAGAGCCACCTCACGATTTTCACATATACACCATAATTACTGCAATACTGTTAAAGCAGTACAGTAAACATACCCTCTACCTTCCTTGTATTCATTAACTGTTGATTATCTACGAGGTCATGTCGCACAGAGAAATGAGCTTTAAATTTTTTTTTTTCATTCGTTACTTGCGGAAGGTTAATTCAATGGCTTCCACTCTTGTCTCCCACAGTGATACCATCCCGGAGCCACATACTGCACGCGACGTTCCCCACGGAGTGGCGCGCCAACGACTTCCACCAGCTGTTCAACAGCTTCGGTAAGTCGAGAAATGGTTGGGCTGAGAACTGAGCCAAGAAGCAAAAAATTATGTTTTCAATTCAACAGCGCAGCTGGTTAAGCTTGGAGAAAACTCCGTTAGTCACGAACAGAAATTTTTCGTGCGCTTTCTTCATTCTCTTCTTCAATCGCGTACGAAAATGTTCATGGTCATGTACTTCTATGCGCTCTTTCTGTCCTCTTCTTCTTCGCTTCCGGAATACGTGCGCCAATTTGATTGGCATAGGATGCTATTGCCCTGATGGGCAAGGGAGTACAGAGAGAGTGAAAAAAAGAAAGAGATGGAGGGAGACGGAAAGAAATGAAAGTGAAGAGGGGAAAACATTTTTAAAAAATAGGAAAGAAATAAAGAGAACACTATAGAAAAAACAAGAAAACGAGAGGGCATGGCAGAAAAAAAAAAACTAGAAAGAGAGAGGGGGGGGAAATAGAAACCAAGAGAAGAAAGAGCGAGAAAAAGAAATAGAAAGACATTGGCCCGTTTTCACAAGCCGACCGCACCTTTAGTTTTCATCGAGTTTCTGTATACTCACTCACGCATGTTTTAAGGCCGTAAATTTGGTCACAGACTAATATATACGTCTACAAAATCAATTAGTGAATACTGGTGTTATTTGTTAATCGAACGCACAAGAGGTGCAAAACCAACAAGGAGAACGCAAGATGATGATAAGGTTGGCTTGTGGATAAGGGCCATACGATTGAATAGAACTGAACCGAGACAGAAATACATAAAAGAAAGCAAAAATGGGCCGAAAGAAAAAGGAAAAATAAAGGAAAAACAAAGATGCCCGTCCAGCTGTGCAGCCCGTCCAGCGTGCAGTTGCGCCAAGCCTTTTGGCGCAACTACAGGAAGCTTTTTCAATGTGTTTTTTTTTTGTTTGTAATGTCGCTTGTTGCAATGACCATGACGGTCATTGCAAGAAGTGACCTTCAGTAAATTCAGTGAAAGTGCTTAGACACCAGATCTCGTACTTTCGTCTTTTACGTATATATAAAAGAAATCTTTTGCGTGTTCTTGCCTGTTTGCTATTAGACAGAATTGTTGCCGAAAAGACATGTCATGTGGTGTCGAAGTTGCCTTTAAGGGACACTGAAACACTTTTTGAAAAAAAAAAATAAACGAGGATGTGGTGTCATGATGTATAATTTTGTATGGCAGACTAAAAAATTAATGCGAAAATTTGCATAAACCAATGCAAATAACTTTATTTTGCCGAAAACAAGCAACAGGCGCCGCGGCCGCCTTCGCGAGTCTCACTGCCACTGTGATTGGTCAAAGCTTCATGACTTCACGCTTAGGAAGGGGAGGACAGCTGACTGCGCTCGCCGGCAGTCAGTGCCGTGTTTATCTGTTGAAATGGGGTAGTTGCTGTAAGTATGGCGAACTCTGCAAGTCTGATCGAGTTCGCTGTATACATCCTTACATGTTCGAGCCGGTCGCCACTTTGAGGGCGATGACTGAAGTGGCACAGAAAAGCGAGTCCCAACCAGCCACCTTCACCCGCGTCGTAACACATCGACTGGCACGTATAAGATGTATGCCAGTTCTTAATTTCACGGTAGTAAACTGTTACAAATGATACCCTTATCGATGGATATCAAATTCGCTAAGAAACAGCAGCATCGGGACTCGCTTTTAGCTGCGTATTGGCACGGTCCGTGCTAGGCGCGCTCTGGAACTTCAGCTGATCGTGGATTTCAGAGCTCAGTGTGCAGCATTGTTAATGCAGTCAGTATCGGACTTCGCAGCGGAGAAAACGCATGCGTTGAGTCAGTATGCTACCCAAAAAAGAAAGAAAAAAAGAACCAGACGAGTGCCGCTTTATCGCCGTGGGGATATCTGCTCTGAACTGCGCTGAAAATCGCGCAACAAAAGTTTAGCTCATATCTTGCAGTTTTTTTGTGGTTTTTTTTCATAATATTGTCGCCTTTTCTAAATTCTGCCCAGTATTACAGTGATGATGAGTCGAAATGCAAACGGTGTACCGTATTTACTCACGTAATCCTCACACTCGCGTAATTATCGCACCCCCGAAAACTGCCGCAATAATGTCGTCTGCTCGTTCCAGCCACTGATGATGATAGCGTGCGCCATCTGGCGCCATCTCTTAAGCATCAAGCGTACTATTGCAAGCAGATTCAATCCAAGCTAAGCTAAAGTGGCCAGTGCGCGTTGCGGCGTGCTTTGTATGCTGTGTCGGTAATCTTGGCATGTTATGGAGTGATACTGAAGCTACACGACTGCTTCAAGTTGCAAGTGATAGATGTTGTACTAAACGACGGCAATAGGGCCGCCGATAGGCCCTTCGGAGTCTACGAGTTTTGTGTTCGCTACTGGTGACGGCAGCTGAAGGCCACCAAGATGCGTTGGGCCTGCCGTGTGCCTAGAATTGGGATTAATGGTAAACTCTATTTCTTCAGAAGGAAACTGCGGACGATTCTGTTAAATAGCCATCAGCCCAATACTGACGTCCTAAGCTTAACTTTTGAGGGCTCCTGTTGAGCGACGAACGCTACCGCTACGGCCGCAACGCCCACAAGCGGCAAGGTTCCTTTTGGCGTTGCATAAGTGGTTGCCAGACTGAGAGGGTCAGTGTTGCCAGACTGCCGCTAAATTTGACTGCAAAATTTTTTTCCTGTAGTTGTGGCTTTTTTGTGAGATTTTGGTGCGATCCGCGGTGCATTTCGCGAACGAGCGACGCTGGCCGTTTTAATTAACGAAATGAACCACACCTAGCAGTAGTCGAGCGTGGCGCTGCCGTGCAATTAAGAGGCCGTTTTAATTAACAGAATCAACCGGGCACTACAGAATTTGTTTTATTTACGGAATGAACCGCGCCTAGCAGAAGTCGAGCGCGGTGCTTCTGTGCAATTAAGAGCCCGTTTTAATTAACAGAATGAACCGTGCCTAGCAGAAGAACGGTTCATTTCGATAATTAAACTGGCCTTCTAATTGCACAGCAGCGCCACGCTCGACTTCTGCTAGGCTCAGTTCATTCCGTTAATTAAAACGAATTCTGTAATGCGCGGTTCATTCCGTTATAAAAATTGGCCTCCCAAGTGCACGGCAGCACCACACTATACTTCTGCTAGGCTCGGTTCATTCCAATAATTAAAACGAATTCTGTAATGTGCAGTTCATTCCTATAATTAAAACGGAATTAAAACGCCTCCTAATTGTACGGCAGCACCACGCTCGACTTCTGCTAGGCTCGGTTCATTTGGTTAATTAAAACGGCCAGCGTCGCTCATGCACTCTTGAAATGCACCGCGGATGGCACCAAACTCTTACGGAGAAGCCACAACTACAGATCATTTTTTAGCCAAATTTAGCGGCAGTCTGGCAACAACCACCCCAAAGTCTGGCAACTGACTTATGCATCGCCAAAAGGAACTTTGCCCCACAAGCTTTGCGTATAGTATTTTAATTCTCGACTATTTGCTTCCACTTTTTGTGTCTCAAATAAATCTTGCCTTGTGTTGAACCTCTGCTTTTATTGCTGAGGTAAGTTATAATTAATACTTCTTAAAGCTTGTTATAAGTTGCTGGTGTGAGAATCCCGATTTACGGCCACTTCGTTTTCTTTTTCGCTCTCTGCGTTTTCGTGGAAAGTTTTCCCCGCGTAATTCTCGCACCCCCCAACTTTGCATCCGTTTTCTGGCAAAGAAAGGTGCGAATATTATGCGAGTAAATACGGTATGTGTAATGGAATTCAACTTTTAAAGGGCCAGTAAACAACTCTCAGGTCCAAAAATTGTTGTAAAGAGAAATATGTGCACTTTTACTTCGTGAACATGCTGCCACAAGAATTTTGCAAATATGTGCTATATTAAGGAAGTTACAGGGGCTGGAACATCGTGTTCAGCTGGTTTCAAATTTTCGCGCGGTCTTGCCACCCTTCTCCTTCAGAGGAAGGGGAAGGCGTGGCCCGTCGTCATGACTCTGCCCACCACGGCAATGTGACAAGACGTCAACGATTGACGTCATTGGCAAACTCGATCAGTCGCAACGCAGTTCCGCTTGCTGCCATGCCCGGTTGTTTACCGCTTACCCGTTGCCAATGTTTCTCCGTAGCTGAGTCGCTCGATTTGCAGCCGAGAACAACTTGCAGCAAAACTGCGTTCCGAAACCTAGACATGAAGTTGGCTCGATTTTGGAGGAGTTTGATTTTTTCAGGAGCAGACTGTCACGAGATCTGGGAGCAGCAACACAAACAATTGGCCTAATAGTGGGTGTGATGATCAAAAGGTGGCCCAACAATCCGCTTACTCCCAAAAACTGGGTCAGTGAAGTGTCTCGATTTCGATGCATGGAGCCTATGAAGAGTTTCGCAACTTATATTGTTGAATAGCTCTCTCGTAGCTGGGGGTGGAAACAGAACTGTCATTTACTCCACTACTGTTTGTTGAGACCTGGTTTAGACCAATCGACGAGCTGCGCGCTGTGTCACGTTGCCGATCGCCGAGTCGTCGTCACTGCACTTGCAAGGAGATTGGTCAGGGGTAGGAAAGCAGCGCGGGAATCGTTTTGCGAAATGGAGGCTCTGAGCAGCGCGCAGCTCTGTAATATTCAGAAAACGTGATCGCTGCGGTCTACTCTACGAATTATGGAGCTTGTTTGTGGGGTATAAAGAAAAAAGTCGGAGCCTGTTCACTGGCCCTTTCATATTATCTTGTGATTCTCAGAAACTGCCTGTTTCATTTCTTTTTGACATGCATGTTTCAGATAAAAGTAAGTATGTGACTGAGTCGGCAAGTTTTATAATTCTCGCCCTAACTCCTAACTCCTAACTTGAAGGTCACAAACTGTGTGCACGTTATCAGCGTGACATAGAATTCTTAACAAGAAAAAGGCAACGGCTTATTCTCTGTGAATGTACATGAAAGCAAGCAAGCTATGTGAGTTTTGTTGTGGTACCAAGAACCTTTCTTCATACATTTCAATTTTTAAAGTGTGCGCGTACTACTCGCCGCAGCCGCTGTAGGTGAAATCAAGTGGTCGCCATTGACATGATCATCGATGAGGATCGTGCATTTGCGAGCGGACAAGCTGGCGAGGGCAGAGTCAAAACTAAACAGCTGTTTACCATAACCTACTGATGAAACTGCCGTCATCATTGACGCGATCGCAGATGTTGATTACTTGGTCCATCGAGGGCGTGTGAAGCAGGGTCTGAAATGCAAGAACAAGCTCCCTTAGGCTTTGGGAGTCTGCTCCGGTCACACCTCGTGTGCTAAAGATTTTCTCACAAATGCATGGAAGGAATGGAAAAGTATGCACAGAACAATCGTGTGTGCAGCGGGACACAGAACTCGTCTTTCACTCTGCTTATGAAGATGATCGAGCGGAGGTTCAAGGTGCGTCCCCTTATTTTCGTGGTCGTTTAGCAGCCGAGCTGGCTGCGTTTCAGCACTATTCACTAGTCAAAACAGGGGGAAATTTATGGAATTTCGCTGCATTACTTTGGGATGCTACATCTGTGCGTCACGGATGTTCACGTAAAAGTGCCCTGTAATGGCAGTCAATAAACAATAAGGCTGATGGAGAGGAGAATTGAGACAACGGAAAGGATTAGTGTATACCCTATTTCCTTGTCTTTCTTTTGTTTCCCCAAGTCCTTTTGGTTCTTGCGTTTTATAAAGAGGATCAGCCAGTGGACTATTTGGAGTCGTGACAAGGGGCAATAGCCCCGGCCCCAATCCTTGTTTATGCATGTTTTTCCTGATGGCCGTACAACAAGTAGAAATAATGAACTCCAATATCCCTTCACAGTGAACGCCGGACTGGTCAAGTCTTCACTAATTTAGACAAGAACATTTATTAGTGTTTGTATTTCGATTGCTTGTGTTGTATTTCTTTTTGCACTGCCAGTTCTCAAACAAAAGGCTGAAACGTAGGTCGAACACTGCGAAACATTTGTTATCGGAGTTCTATCTGCAGCGAAATTGAAGTCATGTACTCGCATGACACAAAGAGTGAGCAGGTGGGCAGTTCGTGTTCGAGCGTGGCGGTTTATTGCGCATGTGCACTTCGCGCATGTGCACTTCGCGCATGTGCACTTCGCACATGTGCACTTTGCACATGTGCCACAGCTAGATTTGGTCCACTGGAGGCCACGACGGCAGCGCCACTTTTTGCCGTGTTACTCCTTTTGCATCATAAGCAGCACAGTATTGAGCAGGGCTGGGTGATGATATAGGTAGTACATACTTTATTTCTGAGGACTTGCACGAATAATAACATTAGGCCTTGCGACTACGTGTAGCGAAGGGATCGACCTTGTATTTCATAATCCAGGTTCAATTCTCTTCTACTAGGTGGCGCCACATGGCAGTTTTGTTACTTTTAAGTACGAATTAAAAATATAAATCCTACTCACAATGCAGACAGAATGCTGAAACCTGTGACTACATTTTATGGTCGTTTCATTTCTACTAGCATCTAATAACACTTTCTGACCAATGGCTGGTCCTTTTAACGATATGTATCCCTTCCCACCATGTGCAGCCGCCGCGAAGAGTTTCATTGATTCGCACCAAATATTACAAGCGACCGCTACCAAAATGCAACCGACTCCGATTAGGCTTATCGTGCCGATTGGTAAGTTGTCGCGAAAAGGTTGACCAAGACATGAATATCCGACGAATATACTTCTATTGTGTTGAAAGTTTCGGTAGAATGCAAGTGATAGCCTGTAAAAAAAATATGTTACTTTTTAAAATTTGCTATACTTGGAACATGTAAGGTGGTATAACAAGCTTTAAAACTTGAAAAACTACGAGTCGATGAGAGGGTAGAAAGTTCACTTAACTTTGAAAAGGAGTTTCGCCACAGCACGGATTACTTTGGGATGGGCGTTTTCACGGCTTAGCACCACTTCACTGCAGTAAAACCACATTTACAGAGTTACATACGAACTGATAAATACTTAGACAGGTGCTTTCATGGCTTAGCACCATTTCTCGGCAGTGAAACCATCTTTGCAGGGTGTACGTGTGGACTAATATGCACCTATCCGTTCTTCGCGAATAATTCAAAATTTTCAGTACCTAAAATTCAATCCAAAGCCAATTCGAATACTGCATTATTCTTAGAATATCCAAAGCATTCAAGTGTTCCCACAAGCCTACTCGCGTTATAAAGCTCTAAAAGGTTTTAAATTTAGAGATGCGGCAGCAAACGCGATATATATGTAGCAAGCACGATAACGGTGATGCTTCTCTCGACTGAAACTAAGAACGAGATCGCACGTGCCATGTTGAGCTGCGCCACGGCCGGGGCCACGCTAGCAACGCTAGTTTATTGCAGAGAGAGAGAGAGCAATCGAGAGAGGGAAAGGGCGCAAATCCTGCAGCCCTGTTGGGAGCACAGCTCAGTGCCAGTACACTGTAGCTGCGTCGGCGCTGGTCCACAAGGCAACTGCCCTCACTCTGTGAGCCCGCGCAGTGTGCCAGGGGCTTTTTTACCTTTTCTTTTACTTTCTTCGCCCTTCGTTCATTCACTACACGTCCCCTCCTCCTTTGTAATGACCTCGTCGCTCGCTTCCTGGCAACGAACCTGGCACGCCCCATTTCAGACGCGCACTCGCTGCTGCAGTTGTCGCAAAGATTTTCCGGCAACCGCATTACAATCCGTCTCTCACCTTCGAGGGACTGCACAATAAGTGGTGCGTTTATACATGGGCTTCTATGCGATGGTGAACTGGAGTTGGAAAATACCTTATTGTAATGCGTTCTGCAATATAAACGGTTATGTTATAAGTGGCCTACACTCAGTGTGACAAATTACAGTCCCACATAAGCGGGGACCAACTTTCGTGAGTATTTTCATTTGTTGGGTGAAAATCATCGGCAGTGACATCACTGACGCTCAACTATATTTTTCTTTTGTAATACTTTAGAAAGAACACACACATTATGCACTCCTTTGTTTCACGGTTGATGGTGCTTTCAGATGTCAAAGAATGCAGCTTAAAAGTGTGTGCATATAAATGTAATCTACATAGGTTAACTTCAAATATGTTTCTCGAAATTGCTTTCATGCTTTGTGATGCTTAATTGATTGGTACTTTTTTTGCACTCCTATGTCTAACCCCTGCCCCTCTTTGCTTCAAATTCTCAGGTCAGATCACCATCTACTGGATCAACTCCACGCAAGCATTCATTGCAATGGCTAGCAGCCCTCTCGCTACGCAGGGTAAGCTTTGTCTGGTCACGCGTGCATGCGTGTTTTGTAGGTTTCTGCGAATATCCAAAGGCTTCAAATATTTGAAAAATCTCAAAGTATTCGAAATGAGCGATCTGACCCGCATGTAACCTCCTGTAAATGTGGTTTCGCAGCAGTGAAGAAGTGCTGAGGTAAAAACACCTACCCGAAAGAAATCCCACTGCTGCGAAGGCCCACTTTAATGTTAAACGAACATACACTCGCACCATAATATAGCAAACTCATGTATAACGAAATATCGGTTAGAACGAAATAAATGAAGAATAGCCTTGCAATAGATATAAAATTAGGAATATGTCTTTCGAACGAATTTTTGGATATAACAAACTTATTTTGATATATTATGCAACTTTGTTATAACGAGGTTCAAGTGTACTACCTTCACATCAATTCATCATTTTTGAAGTTTAGAAGATTCTTATACAAGCTCAAAGCATAGTAAGTTTCAAAATACTGTATAACATATTTTACAGGTTATCGCTTGCATTCTACCGAATGTCAAATCTTGCCATTATTCAAAGTTATTCCTGTTTTCTTTGAAAAAAAAAATGCACTGGCCTTGTTTCAGTTTTTAAGAAATATTGTGCAGATTATTCTGGTCATGAGAAATATGCCCATTTTTCTTTACATATGTGATATGTTCGATTTGAATTTGATGTGTAATTATTTGGCCAAAATCACTATTTGCTTTGAATTTGCTTTGAACCTAAAATTCACTAAGTGCACAGGCCTAGTTTTTAGTATTTTCTTTGTGTTGTAAGCGAAAATCCTTGTAACAGACTTCACATTTCTATGCACTCAAACCTCATTATGACAAAGCTGCTCCTTACACCAAAATAATTCCGCTGTAACTGAAAATTTATTGTAAAAGTATATTTTAACACTATATTTGTTGCAAGGCTATTCTTAATTTACTTCTTTATAACCGATAGTTCGTTATATCAGGTCCGCTGTATTGCGCTTTGAGTGTAGTTCTAAATGCATAACCATTTATCCACCAGCACAGTGAACAAAACTGTGTGCCCATTCATCACGAATGATAAGCATCATTATAAATAAGTCTAGAAACGGAAAAAAATTATGTGGTGCCGAGGTTTGAACCTAGGCCCACACGCTCTAAAGGCTGATGTCTTGGCCACTGGACTACACGCAAGTAGTTGCGGGACGAGAATGTGGTTGAATCATATGAATGTGTTTTAGCAAAAACTAAAGCCCTCCACTGGAGTATTCCTTATAATCATATCATTTGATATGTGAATCCCTCTTATAATATTAATGCGATATCGTTGAAGAGCTTGTTTCGGTTTGTTTGTCATTGGTTGTGATTAAAAGAAATGATCATTTTATGCGTGACCGAAAAATCAAGAATGATGGCAATGAAAGAATAAAAAACTTCTGGAGCAGAGTGTGGATAAAATCCTGGTCATTTAGGTCCGAGTGCGGATCGAACCCGAGTCGATTGCGTGGAAAGTGGGTGTTGTACCACAGAGCCATGTATCTGCTTGGAAATTCAGTGAAAATGACTTAATCTGCTTGTGAATGCGGGGACAATAACCTGCATACTTTTGAACCACGTGCGTCATGTATCTATGCTCCACAATACAACTTGTAATATCGCAGTGATAATGCGTGGTACAAGCATTAATAATGCGTGGTACATGCACACATGTCATACAGCACAAACGACTTTTCTGGTGGGGACAGCACCTCCACAAACTCTGATGGAGGCGAGCCTTTGATACGATTCCGGGAGAACTGGTACTGTGACCGTTGTGCTGCTCCACAATTATCACTAATTATATTACTTTATTCTGCTTGTGCTATTAAATACCACCCCTTTATTTCCTTACTCACTCTTCTGGGTTAGCAGGTGGGGTGTCGCACTTATAAGCTCAAGGGCCCATGTTCAATTCCTGGCCACAGCAGCCAATAGGGCCAGAATACAGGAATACCTGCAGTTGTATAATCAAGTGTATAGTAAAGCACCCTGTCTCATTGCAAATGATCGGGACACCCCCACTCTAGCACGCCTCATAATTCTGTCCTTGTTTTGACATGTAAAGCTTCATAGATTGTTATTTCGGTACAGCAATGCGTCTCAAATTTATAGGCTTGCCTCGTAGTTATCTCCGGGGCTTAGCATGTCACACCTCTTAAAATTGTACTACTTTAAGATCACAATGGCTCTGAATTGCCTAAAACTCTCGAAACCGCAGCGCTGAAGAAACTTGGCTCAAAGAAGACGTCAACCCAGGATTCCTATTGCCTACAGAGCTATTCCACTTACATAACGAAGCTGAGGTGTCAACGTGACACTGCAGCGGTAGTGACGGCGAACAAGAAGTCCTCGCCGGGGCATTCTGACGAGACTGTGGAAGAAACGGGTATGGCTCGCAAGCGGAAGAGGTTGGTTATTTTTCTCTACGATTCTGATTCCAGTGTGTTGTAACCTTATGATCATTATTTTTTTTCAAGCAAGGTCTTTATAATTCGGAAAAGGACGGACCCAGCCTTCAAAGACAAGTACACGAGAATAGAAGTCATTTTTTAATAAAATGGGTTCCAAACTATAAATGCATATTCAGGTGCTAGACAACCTAATGTTTTGTAAGTCATGGTTTCTTGAGGAGCTAGCCGAATGGTGTGCTAGAGATAGCCCAGAGTTTTATTTTGTTTTTTGGTAAGGCTTTAGTACATATCATTTCAATAAGCTTGTTCCAAGATATATTGTCAGTAAATAGAAGACCCTTGATACATGTACTAAGGGTACTTTGAGTAAAGAAGAGTTATTGAAAGAGTACAAGACAACTGAGGGAGCTAAACGGCGAGTGAATGTCATGTAAAAACTTATGATGTTGCACCATCAGCAGAATTGTGAGAATGTGTCGCTAAGATAGCATTAGTAAAGGATCAATTTGCAACTCTGTAGATTGATGTTGCACCATCAGCAGAATTGTGAGAATGGGTTGCTAAGAATTGAACGGTCTTCACTACGGTTAATAGTGTGGTAGAAAATGCAATCCTCTCCATATAGCACATACTCGTGGTTACATTTTGTGCAAAACTACTAGCCAGCCTAGTTCAAATGAATTCATCCTTAAGCCACTTTGCAGGAGACAAACAAGGTTGAATTAAGGAGTACCATGGACGAGCGCAACCATTCATGTAAACTTTTTACTTTATCCTTGTCTCGCGCAGAGCAGCTAAAAAATATATTTTGTGGTAAGTCATTAACGTAAAGCAGTAAGAGAAGAGGGCCAAGCAGTGTACTCTGTGGCACGCCGGAGGAAATATTAGCAACAGGGGAGTCGTAAGCACTGTGGTGTACCTGTTTAGAATTACCTGACAGAAAACTGGCTATCCAGTCTATGTGTTTAGGATTATTTAGAATGAGGCTGTGCTTAAATTAGTAGTTTATGCAGTACGAGCTTCACACATATCTATAAAGAATCGCATCAATCTGTGCAGTAAGATCTAGTGCTTTAGAAATGTCATACGTGAACTCGACCGACTTACAGTGACTTACACCATGTTACACCAACAGAAGAACCATGTTGGCGATCCTTTACTATGTTATTTGTTTCGCGGTACACTTGAACGTCATTGTAACGAAGTTGCATTTGACACGAAAATAACTTCGCTATATCCAAAAATTTGTTGTAAACATATTGCTACGATACTGAGGGGACGGGATAAGAGGAGAACGGAATGGTCACGAGCGGTAATCTGCCAGATCCTTGGACTCTCCCATTCGTCATCTCCTGTAAATAAAGGCATCTCACCTAACAAAATTGGTGGAAGGTGCGTGGTACTGGGGAGCGATCCCAGGCGAACGATCACGGAAGCGCTACCTCAAGAACTACGCTGAAGCCGCCGGCTGGCCGGTCTACCACCACTCTCTATGGATCCAATTGCTGACGGCGACACCATGCACTCTTCGTCTGACGCTACGTCGCCCCGACACATAGTACCTCGAAACTTCTCTGAAAAGGTCGGAGAATATGTCGATGAATGGCTGAAGCACTTTAATGTTGTGAGTAAATACAATTGTTAGGATGCGGCCTCCCAGTTACCAACGTCGGATTGTTTCTTCAACGGACAGCGTTGGTGTGGTTTGAACCACAAGGAAACAATAACGACCTGGGATAGTTGGAGAAAGAAATAGCGAGCTGCTTGAGGGACCCATTGATGAAGAAGCACACTAAGCAAACTTTCATGCAGCGTGCTCAAGTTCGCGGTAAAACATGCACAACTTACCGTATTTACTCGCATAATCCTCGCACTTTTTTGCCGGAGAACCGATGCAAAGTTGGGGGGTGCGAGAATTACGCGGGGAAAACTTTCCACGAAAACGTACAGAGAGAAAAAGAAAACGAAGTGGCCGCAAATCCGGATTCTCACACCAGCAATTAACAGCAAGCTTTAAGAAGTACTAATTAAAACTTACCTCAACAATAAAAGCAGAGGTTCAACACAAGGCAAGATTTATTTGAGACACAAAAAGTCGAAGCAAATAGTCGAGAATTAGAATGCCATACACAAAGCTTGTGGGCCTTGCGGCGCAGCGGTAGTGTTCGTCGCTCAACAGGAGCCCTCAAAAGGTAAGCGTAGGACGTCAATATTGGGCTGATGGCTATTTAACAGAATCGTCCGCAGTTTCCTTCTGAAGAAATAAAATTTACCATCAATCCCAGTTTTAGGCATACGGCAGGCCCAACGCATCTTGGTGGCTTTCAGCTGCCATCACCAGTAGCGAACACAAAACTCATAGACTCTGAAAGGCCTAACGGCGGCCCTGTTGCCGTTGTTTAGTGCATGATTTATCACTTGCATATTGAAGCAGCTGTGTAGCATCAGTATCGCCCCACAACGTGCCAAAATTACCGACACAACATACAAAACTCGCCGCAACGCACACTGGCCCCTTCGGCTTGGCTTGGATTGGATTGAAAATCTGTGCAATAGTACGCTTGATGCTTAAGAGATGGCGCACGCTATCGTCATTTTTGGCTGGAACGAGCAGACGACTTTATTGCGGCAGTTTTCAGGGGTGCGGTAATTACTCGAGGAAAACAAGAATTCATATTTTTGTTGGGCGATGTGGGGGATGCGAGAATTATGCGAGTGCGAGGATTACACGAGTAAATACAGTATATTGAAGAGATTCTGAAATTGTGCCAGTCTGACGACCCATGCATTAAAGAAGATGATAAAGTTGAGCATCTCCTCAAAGGGATTGCTGAGGATGTCTACAATTTCCTCATAGGCAAGGACACCTTGGTGGGTGTGGCGGACGTAATCCAACACTGCCGCACTTTTGAGACACTGAAGGCTAGGCGCATCACTCCCAAATTTTGTAGACTTGCCAATGTCACCACCGTTGCAAGTGTCGACGTCGCTCCAATATCATCCTGCAATCTTACCTCAATGATCAGACAAATCGTATGCGAGGAACTGGACGACGGGATGCTGTCACCCCGCTGAGGGCACATGCTAGCAGTGCCTCCCCACCATACGATGCAATGTATGCTGCCGTTGATGCCAGGCTATGTGACGTGCTGTAATCAAGAGCACCGAAGCTTCCAACCGACAACCTACGTCTTCGCCGCGGTTTCCAGAATGCCTCCAGCCAATCACCTAGAATGGTGTCTTCGTGGCGCGATCATGGGTACATGGCGCCTCGTGAAAAGTTTGGCGACATGCATGAGGCCCCTGTGTGTTATAACTGCAGTTCCCATGATCATGTGGCTCGATTCTGCGCTCAAAGGCGTTGCCCTTAGCAGCGCTACTACGAGGGACCACCAGCTTCTCGACAAAACAGCTGGTGGGGTGGTAGCGCTCGGTGCTAGGCGCGTATGTTGGGGACGGCTTCCAGAAAACCGCCTGCAGTGGCACACATGTGGGACGCAAGTTTCACCTGAATTGCCGCAACAACTCGCCTTCCTCCGTGTGAAGCTTGACGCCCCCCCCCCCTTGCAGCACGCCGGCTCCATTCACCATCCCCTGGTCCATGCGTCACCTCCCCCCTCTGGGAAACTAGGTGTTGCGGCCAACGGAGGTGAGGTCGCTGAACATTTTTCACTACATCCACCTATGCTTCCACCTGTTTTTATGATTCAAAATAAGGTCCCCGTGCTTATTGATGGACTGCCTACGATGGCTTTAGTAGATACTGGAGCAGCAGTTTCAGAAATTGCGGCTAGGACATAAAGTGTTGTTTCGCTTGGACAGTTGTGCAACATTTCGTGCAGTGAGCGGGGAGACGCTGTGCCCTATCGGTGTGTGTGTTGTTAGCGTTACTTTGGGCGACAAGGTGTTCGAGGCAGATTTCGGTGTCCTGGCCAGCCCCACCCATGACATCATCTTGGGTATCGATTTTCTACGCGAGTGCGGTGCTATTGCAGATTGCCGTGTTGGCGAGGTTATTCTATTGGCATTTACTGACGAACCCAAGGGCTGTCAAGGATACATCACCGTGATTGAGAATGTTATCTTGCTGCCCAGCTCAATGAAGAATGTTCGCGTTGACGCCTCCGCCTCGAACGCCGGCACGTTTGATGTTCTTGTGGAGCTGGTTCCTCTCAATTGGGCCAAGAAAAATGTGCTTGTTCCACATTGTGTTCTTTCCATAAGTGAAGGGCAATTGGCCTTATGGGTGTTAAATTATTCCACTGAACCTGTCATGCTATCCTGTGGATTTCAACTCGCCCTCTTCGAACAAAATGCAAACAGTTTTGGATCTTCAAGCGACGAGAGCTTAGACCATATTCGTACAACGCACCATACAGAAGCCAACTTTCTAAGTATAGTAAACAAGTCGCTATCATCATAAAAACGTCGAGCTTTGATCAAAGTCCTCTTACTATATTTGACGTTGTGCAGAATGAAGAGCAAATAAGTGTACCTGAGTCACGTACTCGCCACGGAATTGAAACAGGATCCGCTCACCCTGTCTGGCAGAAACCATACCGTGCGTCATCTGCGGAGTGCAAAGGGATTGCTCAACAGGTAGAAAAGATGTTAAAGAAGAGGGTCATCCAAGAGTCGTGTAGCCCTTGGGCTGCCCCTGTGATTTTTGTTCGGAAGAAGGATGGTACGTGGCAATTCTGCCTGGATTACAGAAGCCTCTACTCGGTTACTAAAAAGGATGTCTACCCACTTCTCAGGATTGATGATGTCATTGGTTGTTTACATTCGGCATCGTACTTCTCCTCCCTGGATTTGAGAGCTGGCTATTGGCAAATCCCCATGCATCTGAATGACAAAAAGAAAACGGCTTTCATAACCCCAGATGGTCTATTTGAATTCAATATAATGCCTTTTGGCCTATGCAACGCCCCAGCCATGTTTGAGCGCTTCATGGACACTATATTACGTGGACTAAAGTGAGAAGTTTGTCTTTGTTACTTGAATAACATTATAATTTTTGGCCGTACATTTTATGAGCACAGCCATCGTCTAGACATTGTTCTCACCTTCCTTGAGAGAGCTAAGCCCACCCGGAACTCTAAGAAGTGTCATTTTGGCAACCGTGAGACTGTGGTTCTTGGTCACCTGGTGGACAAGCATGGTGTTCGACCTGAACCCCGGAAAGTCGCTGCAGGCAGCACCTTCAAACAACCTCTGTCTGTACGAGACTCCCGAAGTTTTTTGGGCTTACGCTCGTACTTCCGTCGCTTCGTGCCTAAGTTCACCGACCTCGCTTACCCTTTGACGTGCCTACTCAAAAAGGACGCACCTTTTCAATGGTCAGCAGAATGCGCGTCGTCTTTTTCGGAACTCAAGTTTGTTCTTACGCCAGGGCCCGTGCTTTGCCAATATGACCCGTCTGCTGCCACAGAAGTTCATACTGACGTCAGCGGTGTAGGTATTGGTTGGCCCCGTGTTGGTCCATCGCCATGGAGCTGCTGAACTTGTCGTTGCCTATGGCAGTTGCTGTTTATAAGTAAACCGGAGCGAAACTACACTGTCACAGAGCAGGAATGTCTCGCGGTCATATTCGGAGTGCACAAGTTTCGCCTTTATATCTATGGACGCCGATTTTCGGATATCATGACCACCATTCTTTATGTTGGCTCACTGGACTACGGCACTTATCCGGTCGTCTTGCTCGTTGGGCGTTACGATTGCAAGAACACGACTTTGAAGTCAGTTACAAGAGCGGTCGTCGTCATGCTGATGCCAATTGCCTTTCATGGCTTCCCCCTTTCCACAACAAAGTGTGCTGCAGACAGCTTTGATGAATATTTGGCGGTAGTGTATGCTACATTTCTTGACCTAACAACTTTTCGCGCAGAGCAACACAGTGACAACAGTCTCGCTTTCTTCTTTATCTTTGGACCGAACGGTCAACACGGTTTCGTCGTAAAGGATGGTGTTCTTTAAAAGAATTGTTCCGGCATAGGTCCCCGTGTACTCCTAGTTATGCCTACAAGCTTGCAACAACTCGTACTTCGAGCAATTCACGACGACCCAACATCTGGCCATATGGGTTTTTCTAGGACATTTTATCGCACCCAAGATCGCTTTTTCTAGCCGAAGATGCGTAAAAGTGTGACTGCATACGTTGCGAGCTGTGAGCAATGTCAACGCTACAAGCGTCCTACAACACCGCCAGCTGGACTGTTTAATCCCATAGCACCCCGGGGTTCACCATTTGATGTCGTCGGTGTTGACCTGCTCGGCCCTTTTCTGTGATCAACGAACGGCAACCGATGGATTATTGTGGGCATTGATCACCTCACATGCTACACCGAAACTGCGGCGATTCCTGTGGCAACTCAAGTTTCACAGTTCATGCTGTCTCACATTATATTACACCGTGGATCCCCCCCATATCATCATCAGTGACCGCGGGCGGCAATTGGTTGCCGATGAAGTTCAAAACCTCCTGCATCTTGCTTCGTACCATTTTCGTCACACTACCTCGTATCACCCGCAGGCTTATGGTTTGACGGAATGAACTAATAGGACTCTCGTCAACATGATTTCTGTGTATATTGATTCCGGACACAAAACATGGGACACCATCTTGCCATTTATAACTTACTCCTACAACACTGCACAGCAGGAAACATAGAGATACGGTTCATTTTATCTGCTCTAATTACGCCAACCCTGCACAGCACTTGACACTATTCTTCCTTTTTTTCGAGAATGATCAACCTACTCACGCTGGAACTATTTGCAGCACAGGAGAGGCCCGGCGCAATCGCCTGTCTTTGAACTTTCGTTTCCCAGTAATGTTCTTAAGAACCGTTACGACAGAAGTCAGTGGCATGTATTGTTTGCGAAAGGAGATTTGGTGTGGCTTTGGATGCCGCTTCGCAAGGGCGGCCTCTGCAAAAAGTTTCTGGCCAGCTACACTGGTCCATCTGTTGTCCTGGAACGTCTGAGCGATGTCACGTACGCGATATCTCGGCTGTTGTCAACTGGCCGCCGCTCAAGCAAGACCGACGTCGTCCATGATGCCTGTTTAAAATGATTTCATCATTGCAACGAAGCCTAACTCGCCTGGTGGGCATCGTCTGCAAAGGGGGAATTGCTACAGTACTGAGGGGACGAGTGGGAGAAGGGGAGAATGAAGTGGACACGAGTTGTGATCTGCCAGATCCCTGTACTGTCGCATTCATCATCTCATGTAGATAAAGGCATCTTACCGTAACAATATATTTGAACCACAGTAGCTATTTCCCGAGCAATTATTCATTTACTTGGTTATAAGTGATAATTTGTAATATTCATTCATTCATTCATTTATTTATACTGTTAGCCCAGAAGTGGGCCGTTACAGGGTGGAAGTACAAACAATTATTCGCAAAAAAGAAGTACCGTACAGGTCTCGAGATAATTTCTCGGTATTATTGTGTTCATTATATTCAGGTTTGATTGTAATTGATAACATCAATAATAATTATGTATTCCATGTGGCTTCTAGGAGTCAGAAGTAAGAGAAATTGGCCGGTAGGTAGTTAACACCTCTTTGTAACCTGATTTGTGCAATAGCAGAATTATAGTCTGTCACCATGAAGAAGAAATGCCCGTGGCTTCCAAACACTTCTTAAAAATAATTGTCAGACATCAACTAGTCCGAAGAGAGTAACGAACAAGAAAAGCATTGCACAAATGGTCAGGACCATGAAGCTTTTATCAGGCTTTACCACTAATTTGCAAACATCATCAAGAGATATGCAGAGGTCACTCATTGCTTCTGCTATGCCACACACAAAAGAAGTAGGGATATTGATGTTATCTTGAGTAAAAACATTTTAAAATAGTTAAATGCAGGTGCGACTTGTCTGTTCACCATTAACCACCATTCACCATCGACAACCATTTAGTTGTTTTATTTACCGTTGTCGACCATTGATTGATTTTAAGCTACTTTCCATCTGGAATGATTTCTCGCCAGTGTGAATTACCGTAATTACTTGAATCTAACGCGCACCTTTTTTCCGGTTAAGCGAGTTCATAAATCACATGCGCGTTAGAATCGAGTACGAACAAAAAAAATTACGGTCAATCTATTGCCATTGGCAAATCCAAAATGGCCGCCCCCTACGTGCATCGGCATGGCGCGTCGGCCATTTCTGCCTATGTGTTTCCCATGTGCGGCACTTCGTACGTGTGCTGAGGAGTTCGTCATCTAGTTGTGCATTAGCATCGACGGCGTGGAAGGGCCGACTCCAAAAACTCGAGTGCACCACGATGCCGCTTTTAAAAGAAAAGTCATCGCGTGTGCAGAAACGGACGAAAATCGGGCCGCATCGCGGTCGTTCGGAGTTCCCGAAACGTGCGTGCGGGACCGACGGAAACAAAAGCAGAAGATTGTCGACAGCAACGCTTCACGCAAAGGCTTCAGTGGACCACAGCAGGGTCGGTTTCCGCAAATTAAAGAGCTGCTCGGCCAGTATGTGCTTGAGCAGCGAGCGGCACAGCGGCCCATGACGACAGAACTGCTCCAAGTGCGGGCTATGCAATTAGTCTTAAAAGAAGGTCTAATGCGGAGCCAGTTTGAAGAGAGCAGGTGCTGACTAACTTTATGAAGAGAAAATGCTTTTCCCTCCGAAGGGGAACATGCATATGCGAAAAGTTTTGCGGAGGAGTACAATGAAAAGCTTCACAGTTTTCAGAGGTTCGTCCTAAACTTGCGGCGCAACAATGGCTACCTGCTTGGGCAAATCGGGAATGCCGATCAGACGCCTCTTTACTTCGACATGCCTGGCACCACAACCGTCGAGAAGAAGGGGGCGAAGCAAGTTCGCGTGCTGACATCGGTCCACGGTAAAACTACAGTGACGGCAATGCTCTGTTACACGTCAGATGGGCACAAGCTTCGCCCGTACCTTATATTTAAATGGAAGACGCTCCCGGAAGGAGTCGTTTTTTCGAGTGGTGTGATCGTGCGGGCCAGCGAGAAAAATGGGTGCGCGTTGCAATCGATGTCTTACGGTTTTTTTTTTTTTTTTTTTTGCTGTGGAAATTGGGTGCGCGTTACGATCGAGGGCGCGGTAGAATCGAGTAAATACGGTAATATTTTTTATTGTATGACCAATCTTACTGAGAAAACGAATTCATAAATGAAATCGCAACTATTGGCTGTTGCAATCGGTCAGTAACTGCTTTATGCTCCCCGCACATCTGCATACGGGCGTTTACCTTTGACTCGCAGATCTGCCTCATTGACCTCGCTGGGATCCATCCAACCCCGTGTGTCGAAAGAGGAAAGCGGTGAGTGCAGAAAGTAATATTCACAATTGTGTTTCGGGAATGTTGACAGCATCGGCTGTGCGTCATGAACTGTCAGACCTTTTATGTAACGAAACATGCTTCTGACATGAAAAAAAAAAAAAAAAAAGCTCGTCACAGGGTTACTTAAGGATTCATCTTAAGACGACTCAAAGATGGAAGCTTTTTTTTTTTCTCAGTCTATGTGTTCATCCTGTCCCGTCCACCCTAGAAACCTTCGTGCACCTTGTTGGTTTTTCAGTGCGGTTGAAGGTCGCAGGCACCTTGCCTGATTTTGCGCGGCCTCCTAGGTGTGCCCATGTTTGACCAAGCGATGATGTCGTGTTACCATATTATATGACGTCATAGTGATGTCATTGTGGCATCATGACAACACAAATTTTATCAACTTTTGGCACGATTGTGAGGAACATGGAGATGTCATCACATGATGATGATTTTGTGCATCACACGTGTTGATGCCAACGCGGGACGCTGACCGGTTTTCATGTTTGATGAGGCATCCGAGTGAGGCCCTTGCCCTAAAATGGGCCACAGAATGTGACAGTGTCGACTTTCGAATGACGAATTTTTCCGCCACCTCTGTTTTGGACGGGCTGCTTCAATGAGCTTCTTAATAAGAATTTCGAGCTTCTTTTGGAGCGGGAGTTTCTGATGCGGCCGCTTCTTCTGCATCGTGCTGAAATACCCATGTAAACTTGTGCAGTGGGCTTCACACAGGTAGCAGTACAAGCCAGTATGACTACTGGATTGGCTTGATCGGGTATGATTATGCTTCCCACGGTTGTGAGACTACCTTTGGAGTGTGCACTGCGTGTAGGGTTTGTGCCGTTTAACCGTATCGGACCGATAAGCAGTGTTTCGATGAAGCAAAGCATTTCACTGTGCCGAGTGTAGAAATCCAACTGAGTGATCCTGTTTAATTCCCTTAATAAGGCATTTTTATTTAACCGAGTTTGGTTTATTGGGATTTCACGGTGGGTGTTCATGAGGAAACGCATATGTGGTACCCTGCTTATGAAGGGCACCTCATATAAAAGACAAGAACGACTGCTAGGTGCGTGTTTCCTATAAAGAGGTTTAACTGCTAGTCTGTAACACACACACCTTCCCATGTAGAAAATCCTTGAGGGCAGTGCAGATAGAGAGCCTTCTATGTCCGTCCAAGCAGTGCATGTGAAGTATTTAATGCGAAGAATTCACGAGCTGCCAATACACAAAGATGGAGAAAACAGTGTTATTGGGCAAGCAGGCAGAGCAAGAAAGTTGCAGGGAGGCGATGAGTGCTACCTGTTGTATGAATCATTTGATGTAGCAGAAGGAAGCACCCTCTTTAAGTGGGAGCTCTTGCATGGACAACAAACTACACTCAAACCTGAACATAAGGAACGTGAATATAACGAATTATCAGTTTTAACAAAGTTAATTATAAATAGTCTTGCAATTTATAATAGGATATGCATTTATAATGAATATTCAGATATAACAAACCTAATTTTGTAGAAGGTACTACTTTGTTATAACAAAATTCAAGTGTCCTACCTTCGAGTGCTGAGTAGTAAAAGAATTGCTGACTACTGTAAAGTCCGTTATTTCGTTCATGGGCGTGACATGCAGCCTCATCAAGGTAAAACTAGGATCGTGACTAGATGTTCTAACGCAGTAGCTTGACTACGTACGTCAATATTAGAAAAGCATCAGTGAATTTTTTACGCATTTTTGGAAAACCTAATGAAGTTAGGTGGAGTTTACTTATAGTTTTGCTAATTTTTGTTAATGGCAACAATGAACCCTGAGAGTATCTGCCGGGAAATGGAAATTTTCTTACATTGCAAGATACGTAAGATTTGGTTTCTTTATATCCTGTTCTAACTGTATCCAGGGATTGTGTATTCGTAACGCCATAACTATGACAACACTATTCTTGATTTATTTTGCTTTTTATTAGTTTTTTTATATAGCTGGGTGGCCTTTAATAGGTAATTGGCAAAGCTTTGTGCACAGTTTCTCCTACATTTCCTAAATACGTTGTCGTCCTTGGATTTCCTAAAAGCTGCAGACCATCTTATTTCTTACGCTTTGGCTAATGTTATGTCATCACCAACAGTGTTTATCTGTACAATGCTGTAAAATATGGTTAATTACAACTCAAAAGTCATTACAGTCTAACCCCTTTATAACAGGCGTTGATATAAGGGACAAATGGCTGTAAGGGAAACCAGTGGGCCCACAGTAAAATACGGGTTAAGAAAATGCATATGTGTTGTCTTTTATAAGAAATGCATATGTGTTGTCTTTTATAAGAGACACTTCATATAAAAGACAACACTTGCTACCAGAGCATGCCTCTTATAAAGGGGCCTAACTGTAGAACATTGTTCAAATTAAGCTGAATTCAAATTAGCAGACGTGTGCTATAATGAATGGACGTTGCACCACACTGTGCAGGCAGAACCCTTCATCGCAAACTAGGCACTAATTCGCATTTGCGGCTGGTCATTTTGTAAATATAGTTCATCGAGCTCTAACAGGGAACGCAATTGATTGATCAGTCAGTGAAACTCGAGAAACTGATGCCGGCATGCATTCATGCAAGCTGTGAACTTTAATGTAAAACATGTGGTGCTCTTTATGCTTTAAAACATGTTTATATCAATGGCAAAGTAAACACAAATAAAATAAAAAATTAAAAGTAATCAGTAATTTTCATTGGCTTGTGTTTCTCCTGTTACGACTCCACGAGCATCGTTTCCATTTTGCCAAGAAGGTCCATTGTTGGGTTTTTATTCTCATCTGAGAAATGCTAGGGTACCATTATTTTGTATCTTCCATCAATTAGGTTTGGTTTGGTTATGCCAAACATCGGGATCACTTTGGGTGGACTTCCGTGAGGAGCATTAAAAGCCAGGCACTCCCAATTCTAATTAATCGTTGTGGACACTGATGGGTTCAAAATATTGGGAGTCCCCCCATCCAAATACACAGGGCTGTGTCAATACCAGAGCGGTCAGTTTGAATTGACCGAGTTCGCATTGACGAAGTTTTATCATTATCAGCAGTTTCCTGTCTTTGCAGGGTTTTTGCATTTGCCAATATTATTCGGATGCCAAAAGTGTTCCCACAAAAGACAAAAAAGAAGCTTTCCCCTGTTTCTTTATTTATTCATACTACTCACAGCACCTGTTGGCATTACAGTGGGGGGAGGGGGGCAGAAGTACGTACATATTGCACAAACATGAAAGCTGAATACAAGAAATGTTTGAGCATGGCATACTGCAGTACAACATTTCAATGCAAGAAGCCATCATACAAATTAAAGCACGGCAGCAAAGCTGGTGTTATCAGCGATACGCACAACTACTGATGGTAGGCGATTCCAGTCATGAATGGTCAAGGGAGAAAATTAACTTTTGAGCAGTTCAATGCAGTATTCGTGTTGGTGCACTTCATGCACTTAGTCCGCACGTTTTATGCTCCACCAACAAATCAATTATGTGGTAGACTCAAACCTCGATACAACGAATTCGGATATATAACGAAATATTGGATAAAGCGAAGTAATTGAAAAATTGTCTCGCAATAGATTTAGTGTTATGAATAAACCTTTATAGCAAATGTTTAGACATAATGAGCATATTTTCATGTAAGATACAAGTTTGTTATATGAGGTTCGAGTGTAATCACTAATCAGGGCTGGAGTTCTGCAAGGATAATTTAGTAGCATTAACTGATCTGGTGTACCACTTCAGAATTCTTCCTGTATGTGTATCTTGCAAAAAAACACCTGCAGCTGCATTATAATGTCACTTAATTGAGACATTATGCATGTATGCCACAACATTTTTTTTAGGAGAGTCGTGTTACCGTATGGTAAGCATAGAAATGCCATGTCGTTATAGTCAGGATATAGCATTTTTAGTCAGCAATTTCTTTTATCAGACACTTTATTGATCTTATCACGTCACTGTATACGGCCATACTCATTGGGTCAAAAGATGTTGTTTAAAAAGCTTCGTGCTGACCATGATGGTACAGTATTTTCTTACTTACCGAACACTGAACCGGTGCTGTTAAAATACTCCAATGCAGTTGAGTTTCTTTATAACATATAACATGCATGCACTGGGATGCGATTGTTGTCTTTTATATGAGGTGTTTCTGATAAGCATGGTACCATTTATGCATTTTCTTATCAATACCTATTTGAATGTAGGGACACAGGTGTCTTATCAGTGCGTCTTGCACAGGAATCTAACTGTAACTACTTCTCTTTCATTTCACTTAACGAACTTCGCATTTGCTCCTTTCTCCAGACAAACTGCAGAAGGTAAGCAGGTGGCGCTTTCTCCTGCCTCGTAATGGCTGGAAAAAGCATTAAAAAAATATGCATTGTTCATTTCAGGTGAGTCAAAGCCGAAGCTGGTGAAAAAGACGACGACGCCAGCGGTGCAGATTGCCATCACCAAAAAATTGTTCGAAGAAAACGACGACTGGAGCTAGGGACAAGTGCGAGAGCATTCATCCTCCGCCCGTCACCTTTCATTCATCTGCATATGCTCGTCAGCATTATATAAAACCCATTATCTCAAACATCCAGAGTTTTATTCACGTTGTCTTCCTGTTTGGTGATCTATTTAATCTCGTGGCCATCTGCCTTATAGGACCCCTGAAAGCGAAATTTTTGTTGGTGTCTTTTTGGTATAATAATTTGCAGTCTTTTGTCTGGTAATGCCGAAATTGTATTTTGAAAATGCCCGAACATATTGCGTAATTAATGGTAGTGTCATCAGTTATCGCTCATTTTATCACTTCGAAACGTCCGCCTCCTATCATAAGAAACTAGCGCCTCACAGTGGAGGAGCACCTGAGAAAACATACGCTGAAGCTTTGGTGGCGCTGCCAATGCATTTTTCAAGTTGGTAAAAGTGCATGATAAAGAATGAAATGGTGTGGGTACCTCAGTTGGAGTTCGAGCAGGGGTGAAAAGGTTGTTTCAAAACGACAATGCGGAACCGCTGGCAGCCACATGTACCAACTAAGTGACGTCAGAAGTAGAGTAGACCTGCATGGATGTTTTCCCCTCGAGGAACACGAAACTGCTCGGTACTTGCAAGTGCGTGCTATTGGGACACCCATCGACGTCTTTGCGGTATGCAATTCACACAAGCTTTAACTTTGCAGCCCACGTCATATTAAGCAGCGCTCTTAGGGGATGCGGAATGTGTGTAGCAAAGACACCAGTGAGCGTCCGTTGTGCGCGCTCGCAGATGCCATGACATTCCACGTTCTGTAGGTGAAGTGACCATGTGGGTTCACTTGGGCTGATGTCACCTAGTTAGCGCGTGTAGCTGCCGATGGTGCCACATTGTCCTTGTAAAAGTAACCTTTTCACAACCCTTGTTAATGGCTTGTCTCCTCAGAGAAAAGAAAAGCATTCCTGACGTGAACAGCCAAAACCACCTTGAGAGCGACCCAACAACAAAGCGAGAGGGGCACCCTCGTCGAGCACTATACATAGAGTGCATTGACGTCACTGTGGCCATCATGTGTGGATACCAGGTAGTTGAAACATTACATGCGCTTGTATATGAATGCACGGAGCAAGAAATCGTGACACCAGGTTAGTGCTGGAGCCCCTCGCCTTAGAGTTCACCCTTGGCCCAACTGGTGAACGAAAAAATGCAAGGGAGCACAAAAGTAGACGTGGAAGGAAGAACTGCATACCTCTCTTGCACTGACCCCCTCTAATGGGATTAGAAGTCACGGTGACCACCATGTTTGGGTACCCAGTACCAAGCACCTTTTTGTGACGTCTCATGAATACTATGTATAGTCAGACAAAACTTGAGGATGTCAGAGAAGCCCCGCCGAGATGACCAAAGTGCGCCAACCAATAGCCTCTGCGACTAAAGAAATGGTCCCTCTCATGCCCTCAGCAGTGTTGTTTCAGTACATGTAAATGACATGTAGTGAAAGGAGTCTCCTTAACGTATTTTGTCAACAGGTGTCACGACGAAAACAAGCCCATTCAGCGATTTGTTGGTGCATTCGGGAGGCCATAAACTATGTTGAAAAAGGCCGGGATAGTGTATCCATCACCGCTAAAAAACACACAAGAACTTTCAAACAGCTCTAAAAATGGACAACTATGCATGTCCATCTAGCGGAAAACATATGCCTTTCCAGAGGTGTTGATCAAGCAAACAGCAAACGCTAGATAATGTGTTACAATCTGTGAGGTATTGTGAGATTCTTAATGGCCATTCGAGATGGCGAGCGCGCTGCGTGTATCTAGGAGGTCATGTGACTCTTGCTTTGGATAAAAAAAAAACTATGTACCTTCGCGCGTCTGTGTCTGTGTACCATCTTTGAGACATTGTAAAAAATGTGTCTCGACTACAGCCGAGTGCCGTTCTAGCAGAAGGAAGTGGCCACACTGCAGTCACTGCATTATGTGCCGCTTGCGCACGTTTGTGTGTGTGTGTGTGTGTGTGTGTGTGTGTGTGTGTGTGTGTGTAACAAAACATATTAATAAGTATGCACTCAGCAGTTGAAGGACGCACTAGCGGCCGTATTTTGCTATCGCATTCAACTCTTAAAGGTGAAGCTTTAAGGGACAATATAAAGGCAACTATTCAGTCGACGCTGATTGTTAAAATAACGGTCCATAAACCTCGTAGTGTTACTTTCGTACCAAGGAAGGGCATATTTTAAAATAAAATCACATTTTAGTGGTCCCCATCAAGTTAAAAATCCCCATCACTTCAAATTACCCACCTCAAAAAGCGGACCGACTCACGTCACTGTTGACGTGCACAACGTTGCCCGGCTTTACTGCTCTAGTAGCAGCAGACTGAAAGCAGCGGGAGCCACAGCAGCAACAACGCCCATTTATCAATGTCCCGCCATTAGCTTCAAGATTGCAGACGTTATTTGGTTTGATTGCGCCCCACCAGATGGCACTGCAGGTTCCGTGCAATCGCGCAAAAATTGAATTTTTGAACCACTCGCGCCATTTCCAGTAACGTCTCTCAGTTCCTTTTTCCATGAATCAAACAGAAACGAACAAGCAGCATTTTATTTGGGTCTCGATGCACAAAAGGTTTTTATTTAGTGCAGCTTGATCGATTATTACTGATTAATTGTCTGCGGTCCGTGTGATATGTCATCGAAATCATTTTGAATCAAAAATGTCCTCTTGTGGTGCATTTGTTCTTGCGCATTCACCTTAATTTCTCAGTAAGTAGGGCACTGTTGATAATATTGCCCTTTTAGATGATGTTTTACATTGAGCTTTCACTCTGGCGTTAACTGCTATTTGACTTGAGTGTCCCTTTAAGGGTCCCCCATTTTTTTTTTTTTTTTGTTCGGCTACGCACAAGAGCAATTTCCCACCGGTATTGCAGGTCAAGATCTGGTGCCTATGGGAAACGTGTCGCACCCACAGGTGGCGGAGCAGTTCACTGCTCGAACTATAGGGTTAATATACTACTCTAAAGGAAGAAAACTTCCTATAGCCCCCATGCATTAGAACCTTCATCGCATGAGTGCCGCCACGATGGAACGATACTCGGCTTTCGGGTGGTCTCAATTGCCAGTGCATGCTACATTCACTCCTGACATTTTTATTTGTTTCCTGGCTCTCTGCTTCATATCAGTCAGACACTGTCAAATAAAGTCGATTTGCTTGCTGCCTTATCGCAACGAAAAACACGGACTACGAGACGCAAGCTGGCGCAATCGGCCGCGCGGCCACGCCCTCGCTTTCAAATATCAATGCGGTACGAGGATGGACCATTGCCGGCATCTAGTGACAAAAACATTAAACGCTTTTCCTGCCCAGTAAATTGCAAAGAAAATTTCATATATGAAAATTGCATCTTCCTTAAAAGTACTTGTTATAAACAAAGTATATACTGCGATAATTTGAGTGTTTTAAATTGCTATGTTTGGCACTTCTCTAAAGTATTGTGGTGGCAGCAATCACATCGTTCCAAGATGTCAGTGCTCTAGTGGTTACAGCTTTTGTGGCCCAGCTTTTCCTGAACTTGCAACTCAGAGTTGCACTTCAGTGCCGCGTGTGTCTTTTCTTTCCTGTGTGCTTTGTTGAAGCGCTCTTTTTTTTTTTTTCATTTCTGTCATGAACCTTCCCAACTCGCCCAATCTGCTTGTCTCTTTCGGTATCAACTAATTGATAAACACCGAGCCGCACGTTCCAGCCTCGCTGCTTAACCCGTTGTAAACAGAGTACTTGAATGCATTTGTGATTATCTCGTTTTTTACAAGCTCACAGGACTGATTGATCTGGTAAAAATTGAGCGTACTCGACGAAGACAAATGCATCACGTACTTCCATTACACCTTTTTGTTGTAGTAGAAAGCCTTTTTATTTTCTGGCCTGTATCCCCCCCCCCCCCCCCTACTGTGGGTTTTGGCCATTGCTCTAGTAATAATCATCAAGGTACCTCCGGGGTGTCAGCCGGGGGGTCGCCATTGACAAGGGAGGCGGGGCAGGGGTTCAACCTGAAGGTGACGTACCGCATCGTTCGGGCATGGACCCCGATTACGCGAAGTTCACCGCGTCGCTGCAAAGCGCCTCGGCCCGGAGCAGCTCGACCGCGGTCCACGAATCCGGTGCCGTAAGCGGAACCGCGTCGCAGGTGAGTCGTGATGCTCGTCTGTGTACATAAGGTGGGGTTGGGTAAAATGCGAAAAAAAAATTTGAAGTAGTAATTTTTTTATCTTTATTTCATTCCTCACAATTAAACGTCAATGCAGAAAATGTTCTTTAAGTACAAGGTATGTGCTACCTAGATACTGCCATGTTGGCACCATTCGAGACATGTTATTTTGAAAATAAATAACGCTCCAGATGTCCCATTTTGTCCAAACCTGTGGGGCAAAACGAGACTGATAAAAAATTATTTCCCTCAGTTTTTGCAGCAGGAAGACTCAAAATTCACTCTGTGGGCCCTTAAGAAGTCTTAAGGAGCACAGTCCTTGGACACCACGCACTGAATCTAGACAGAAGGTGGTGTTTTGTCGCTCCGGAAATCTTTGCAGATCAAACACCGCCAGTCTTTCTTAGTGCTAATGTTGTTTGTTGAACGCTTGCACTTCATTGGGTTTTTCGAAAACTGGAAGGAAGATATGTTTTGACGTATCTCCTTCACCTCTTTTTGCCGTTTTGATGCAGAACTGCTCAGGCGTGTCGTGGCTTTTAACTTCGTCCGCCAGGCTTGGCGAAGCAGGGAACTAAAGACTGTGCTAGATTCACATTTTCTAATGCTTGTTGTTTTTTTTTTGAATTAGGGTATTGAAGAAACATCGTTAAAGCTCAATCCCAAGATGTGTTTGGGAACGGCTTCATTTGGAGATTCGGCCATTTTTTTATGCGTCTCTTGAGAGCAACCTTGTGAACACGTAAAAAACCTTGATGCATCGCGAATGGAGTCATATTCTCCACGACAATCAATGCTTCTTCATGTCGTTTGTCTCCCAGGGAGCTCTATATTATATTCTCTTATATGTCCGAACCCTCCTTAACAAATAAATATAACATGTAATGAGTTTAAGTTAATGGTAAGTCCACAGGACACTCTCTAAGGAAATTGGACGCCTTTTTGTTCCGTTTTGCCCCTCTCACTTGCCAAAGTTTACAAAAAAAATCACTTTGTCCCCGGGCACCAAGAGAGCTAAACTTCATGTGTTATGTAGGCTGTAGACTAAAGCAGCAAAATAAACATTTACGGTTCTGTAAACAGGCAACAGTAGCTTCATGCGCAGATCCGAAAAGTTGGCTGAGCAGAATTTCGCCTCATTATGACGGGTCACAAACACGCCGACTCCAGCAGCGTGATTTTTTGCCGCGCGAACGCTGTGAGCAATCATCAGCTTTTACACAGAAAAACGTAAACAAAGATCAGCATTTATCGCTGAAAATGAGAAACAAAAAAAGTAGTTTTTGTATTAGCTATACACAGGCCAGCGAAGCCAAAATGTCGCGTTTTGCCCCGTGTCTTCTTTTAGCCCACCCTACCCTATACCTTTTCATAGAATATTTTGGGAATATCTTTGCGCTGAACCAGATGTTCCCCTGAACGAGGAACAGAGGATCGGTGCACAGGATGGCGCCGTGTACTGTCTCTCTCGTTCTTCTGAACGTCTCGTTTTGCGATCTAGTGTTCCCGAAAGCTGTACATACCAGCTCGCCGAATTTCAAGTTTTGTTCACTCATCGTTGAAGACTCCCCAGATGCCGCACTAATGCTTCCTGTGCTGCGGGAAGTACACGCGACTCCTTAAAAACGCACTGACGAAGTAGTGGCGTTAGCCCTTGTAGTTCCTTGTCACAACCCAGAAACGAAGTAGTGGCGTTAGCCCTTGTAGTTCCTTGTCACAACCCAGAAACGAAACGTACGAAGTAGTGGCGTTAGCCCTTGTAGTTCCTTGTCACAACCCAGAAACGAAACGTATCTTCTCCCCTGTGAAGCACTCTTTCAACGAAAGCTTCTCGTACGTCACCATAATCCCCTTAGGGAAGTGCCCATACTGTGGGAAAAGGTCCTCTGACATCTTCCACGTGATGTGAGCATGTCAAATAACACCGAACCTCCCCCCCCCTTACCCCATCCCACCTGGGTGAACTGAGAGGTGACCCATGCTCGACTGATCGGACCTGGCCAGCCAAGAGGGCCTGGTCACACGCGCCCGGGTAGCAGCTAATGCCAATAGGGTCCGGTAACGAGGAGCCCGCCTAGCCATGGCCCCGATTCGGAGAGCCTCCACCTTTCACCTGAATAGAGTATCACTCCTCCTCCCTTAAAACGCACTGCCGAGACAGTGGCATTGGCATCTGTACATGCGTGTCACAGTCCAGAAGGAAGTACAAATTTATTTTCTCTTCTGAAAGATATTTTCAGCGAAGGCTTTCTGTGCCGCCATAGTTCTTTATGGCCTGTGATGTATACGTGTGACCCCCAAAAGATGCACTGTTCAGGTAGTGACGTCAGCTTTTGTACTTCCGTGAAGCAGTCCAGAAAGGGCTACTCCTCTCTCCGTTGAAAAAGTCTATAACAGTTCAAGATGAATCTATAAGTGTGTTCATCATTACCATCTTCATCATCATCATCTCATCGTCAGCCTGACTATGCCCAGTGCAGGGCAAAGGCCTCTCCCATGATCCGCCAATAAACCCGGTCTTGTGCTTTCTGCTGCCACGTTACACCTGCTGTGAACTTTTTATTCTCATCGGCCCACCTCACTTTGTGGCTACCCCTCGTGCGTTTGCCTTCTCAAGCGATCCGGTCAGTTACCTTCAATGACCAGCGCCACTGCATGTTATCCTGCCTACGCGCAACGTTTCCGGCCCATGTGCATTTCTTCTTCTTGATTTCAACTACGATATCTTTAACCGTGGCTTGTTCCCTGATCCACTCTGCTCTCTTCTTGTCGCTTAAAGTTACGCCTGTCATTTTTTTTCATCGCTCACTGCATCGTCCTCAATTTAATCTTAACCCTCTCTTTAAGCCTCCAGGTTTTGCCTCCGTAGGTAAGTACCGGCAAGATGCAGCTGTTATATGCCTTCCTTTTCAGGGTTAGTGGTAGATTACTATTCATGATTTTAGAATGCTTGCCAAATGTGACCAACCCCATCTTTATTCATCTAGTTATTTCACTTTCATGGTTTGGTTGCGCATTTACAATCTGTACTAAGTAGACATATTTCTTTACAGCTTCCGGTGTCACTCCCCCTATCGCAAAGCGCGGTTTTCTGCCGAGACTGTTGCACATTACTTAGTTTTATACAGATTAATTTTCAGACCTACTGTTCTGCTGTTTCAGACCTACCAGTTCAGCAATCATGAGCTACAATTCATTCCCTGAGTTCAATTCATTCCCATCAAGGCAGCGTCATCAGCGAATTGCAAGTTAAAGAAGCGCTGACATCAAATTTACTCATGTCAAGATTTTTGCGTCAACAAGTAGCTATCTACACCGTAGTAACGATTCGCGACCTAAAACGCATCTGAGTGACGAATGAATATCCTTAATAATGATTAATATATCCGCTATCGAACGTGGTTCAAAATGGGTCGAAAGCCCGCCAAATTTCAGTGCGGCCAGCGCTACCTCGCGGCTACGTCGAGGCCACTGCACAGCTGGTGCTGCTTCCACAAAAAATGGTGACGTCACGCACACTGGCATTTCGTCTGCTAGGAGAGCGCATGTGCAGTCAGTACAGCTGTGTCTCTGATGGTGTAGACTAAAGCCCCTCCATGCATTTTCCGACAACTAGGTTAAGTTGCGCCAACTCGTTCTTCCCTTCTTTCTTCTGTCCCTGCCTTGAGAAAGGGCCTGGTACTGCCAGTGAAACCCAACTGGTTCGCTAACACAGGATTTACCCTGTAGCAGCTCAGCACAAAGTGAAGCGAGCAAATGTGACTGTTCTTCACAAGCGTCCACTCTCTCTGTTCATCGTCGCGTACAAACTCAGCCCACTGGCTGTGTTGAGTTTCCTGACTTGGAAAGGCATGAAATGCCGCGCACTTTCCGTTTTTTCCGCGCCTCCACGCGCAGGGCAGTTCCCCGACATTCTGATACGTATTGTTACTCTGAATGATCGTACTCACGCTGCGGAGCACACGTCAAATCATTCTATGCGACATGATGAATCGCATGCACGCTTCAACATAGCAAGGAGAGCCATTAGTGATAGCTGGCCGGGAGTCGTCTGCAAACACACTCAGATAGTCGACATCATTTTTACTAGCGTATCGTCACCCAGGATGATATTTGTGGAATGTGTCACACCGAACACGTAGCACTAGTGTCGATGTCGCAGGGCAGTCTATTTTCCGTTTTTTCTCCGCAGCTTTTCTACGCTGTTTGACATCGAACAAAATTACTTTGACACGACGAACACCATTCAAATTTGGCCAAGAAGACCTATGCATACCAAGCGATCAAATGATGGGCACATCTCGATCTTGAAATTTGATGTCAGTGCTCCTTTAATAAGATACCCTTCATAAACTCATATTCCTAACTCTTCCCACTCGAGGGCCCTGAAACCCTCCTGCAAATACGCGATAAATAGTATTGGAGAGATTGTGTGTACCTGCTCTACACTCTTTTTTATTAGGATTCTGTCGCTTTCTTTATGGAGAACTATATAAGGTGGCTATGGATCCGCTTTGTATTTCTTCCAGTACGTTTATGTGGGGTTAATTGATGCCTTGATTTTATAGTGGCTGCATCACTGCTGATGTCTTGACTGAGTAGAACGCATTTTTGTAATGTATGAAGGCTATGTATAGGGGTTGGTTGTATTCCGCGCTTTTTTCCATCCCCTGAGTTATGGTATAAATATGGCCTATTGATGGGTAGGCTGTATTCGAAATCATGCTTGGGTCTTTTGTTGATTAAACTCGAATATCGCCTTAATTCTGTCAGCTATTATTTTTGTAAACAGTTTTTCCAGACACGGCAGGTCTAGAACAGTGCACTGGCTCCCTCCTTTTATGGACTAAAGCAGTCACCTCGAGTACAGTGGAGCTGCTTCTATACAGTGACGACAGCACTCTCCGCATGAGGGCGTCGTCAACTCGTCGACGAGTGGTTTTTTGACGCGGTGCTGCGCCCCCTCCCGATTAGATATAGGGGGCGTGCAGCTTCACGTGGTCGCATGGCCTCCCTTTTCAGTAGGGATAAGGCGTGGTAGCGCGTTATAAAGTAACCAAATAGCCACGCGCTGACACGCTGCAATGCGCACCTGTGGTTAGGCCTTACCAAACCTACCTGTTGCAGGGAGTCAGCGCGGGTCTTTCTGACACTGCACCCCCCTCTCTCTAAAGAGAGAGAGAGGGCATGTGGCTACGCCAAGCTGCACGCTCACTTGCTCCGTAGGGAGAGGGCTCGGTGCCGCATCAACGGGTGTCTGGTCAGGCCTGAAGGCATTTGTTTTCGCGTTGAGCGGCGTCGCTGTCTTAGTAACCACCAGAGCCAACAAGGACGAAAGAGAACGAATGCTGAGCGCAACGGAGGACGAAAGATGGTAATAGTGAGGATGAGGCAACGGCAGTGGTCAGACGCACTACTCGCCTCAGTAGTGTGCATGGGCTGTTGTGAAACGCACCCACGCGCTGCCTTCGTGGTTTCCCCGTTAGGGCCTGTTCATGAGCTACCCGCACAGCCGACCCACACGTGGCGAGACTTGTGCCGCACCCAAGCGGAGGATGAGAGAGAGAGAAAAAAAACATCATTCTATTTATATACAGGGAGTATGTGGGAGGTGGCCCTGTGTGCACCACCCCTCACAACAATAGGTGGGCTCCTCATTGCAGAAGGCCATTGGCGTCCAGCGCGACTCGGGCTTTGTTTACAAGGGCGTTCTGGTTCGCCAGGTCGGAGCAGCCGAGCCGGGCTGCCTCCCAGTTTTCCCAGTTCGGTTTTGCGGTGAGGGGAAAGGTTCACTGGCATGCACACACCATGTGGAAGATGTCCGAAGACTTCTTCGCACAGTGCGGGCATTTTCGTGCATACAAGCAGGATCGAGATATTTAAAAACTGCCGGGCACAGCAGTGTTTTGGTGTAAAGGTGGAGGAGTAAACGCTCCTCCGCCTTTGTAAGGCCCTTACAGGGTTTAGGATAAATCCAAGGGCCGAATAGATAAAATTCAGTAATTTCTCGAAATGGTAAAGCCAAATTGGGTTCGAGATCCATTTCGGAAAGGTCTGAAGGCATTACCCGGAGAGTGAGCGTGCGGACGGTGGCGTCAGCCGTTTCATTGCCTCCGAGGCCCATGTGAGCTGGAGCCCATATGATCCTGCGGAACCCGGGGGCCCCGATGTAATTACTGTTTTGTAAGATGCGGTACGCTTGGTGTGGGACATATCCACGTTGAATATTTTGGCAGGCCCCTCTAGAGTCTGTAATGATGACGTGTGAGTCCAGATCTGCGACAGTTAGTGCGATGGCGACTTCCTCGGCATATCTTGTGTCCTGTACTTTGAATGTGAGGCCATTCACTGCGATATTTTGTTAGACGACTGCAGCCGTGTACCACCCCCGATTGGGAGGGCCGGAAGCGTGTACGTGAAGTATGCCGTGTTTGTTCCCATAATGGCGAGCTAGTGCCTCTGCCCGCGCAAGGCGCCTGCCATTGTGGTCGTCACATGTCATGTTGGCCGGAAGAGGGTGCACATGCAGGTCGTATCTCCAGACTTCTGGAATGCGTACGTGCTATTCCGTCTCTGTTGGGTGGTGGATGTGTAGTCGGGCTAATAGGTGGGGGCCCGACAGAGTCTTTGAAAGTCTCGTGTATTGATTGGTCAAGTGTGCCTCCCGGAGCTCTGCAAAAGTGTTTACCATCCCCAGGCCCATAAGGCACTAGTTGGACGTGGTTATTGGGAGATCGAGGGCATGCTTGTACATCTTCCTGAGAATCACCTCAAGGGTGTTCTCATCGAACTTGCGCAGGTGGAGGTAAGAAGCCGTGTAGAGGACTCGACTAGTTACGAATGCATGCGCCAGCCGCAAGGCTTCTCTGCCACGTAATCCCCCGCGCTTGTTGGAAACCCGGCGGACCATACGGCCCACCTGGTGCCCCAGCTTAGACAGTTTTGTCAATGTTGTATCGACTTGGCGATGTTTGTGAATAAACAGACCCAGTACCCTGATCTCATCGTGTTAGGGCATTGGTCCGCTTTGCAAGGACAGTTCAATTTTGGTAGTTCACTTTCGCGAGGAGTGAATGTGCACAAATTCTGATTTGGTCGGGGAGCATTGAAGGCCGCAGCGGTGGGCGTAGGCGTCCATGATCTTCACCGCTTCCTGCAGGTTGGCTTCTATATATATACCTCCTACCGATCCGCGTTTAGCCCATATGGTAACGTCATCGGCATAAAGTGCGTGCTGTATGCCTTAAACATTCTCCAGCCGAGCCGGTAGGTTCATCATAGCCAGATTAAAATGCAGGGGTGAGAGAACCGCGCCCTTTGGGGTACCCCTCGTTCATAATTTATGGGTAGGGGCCGTGTTTTTCATTTTGTATTTGAATATATGACTGTCGGTCAGAGAGGAATTGTCTAATGTATCCAAACGTGTTGTGTCCACAGTTGGTTTGGGAAAGGTGTGTCAGAATGATGTCATGTATGACGTTGTCAAAAGCTCCCTTCAAGTTGAGGGCGAGTACTGCTTTGTCATTGAGGGGGTAGTCGATGGGATTTAGGATTTAGTGGTCTAACTGAAGCAAAACCTTCTGTGCGGACCGGTGCGGGCGGAACCCGAACATGGTGTGGCAGCTTGGGCTAGTTGGTATGGCATGACGGTAGTTATAGCGCGAGAACAAAACGACGACACAGAGACAAGAAGGACACGAGCGCTCGTGTCTTTCGTGTCCTTCTTGTCTCTGGGTCGTCATTTTGTTCTCGCGCTATAACTATCGTCATGCCGAAGATGGTGTCAGCAAATACGTGTTCGTTCTCCAAAAACTCGGATAGCCGATCTCACACCATAGTCTCCAATAGCTTTTCCGCACAAGACGTTAGAGAGATGGGGCGAAGGCTATCCGTGTTTATGGCTTTGCCGGCTTTTAAAATGAAAGTGACCAGGGCAGTCCTCCATTTTATTGGGAGGGGTGTCCCACCAAGCCAGATAGTGTTTATGTACACGAGGAGTGCGTCGTATGCCTGGTCGGAGAGATTGGCAAGTAATTTCTCTGTTACTTTGTGTCTCCCCGGTGCCGTACGTTGCTCGCTTCATTTTAGCCAGGCCCGCCTTCAGGTCATACAGCCGGAACGGTTGATCCAGCACCGCGTTCTCGGAATCTGCTTACGAGAACGCTGGCCCTCGAATGTCCCGTGGGACACAGAGGTATTGATCGCGGAGTTTGCATGCTAATTTTGAGGTGTCTCCGTCGAAGGCATGGATTGCCCGTTGGAGATATTTTGTGTCTGCTCTGGCTTGGATATCAATCAAGGTGCGAAAGAGACGCCAAGTGTTCCGGCTGGACATTTGTCTAGCAGCCGTGTTGCATCGTTCCACCCTATTCGAGTCGGCGAGCTGGGCCGCGTACTCATCCGCTCGTTGGGTGAGCTCGGCAATGCAAACTTTGAGCTCCCGATTGTGTTTTTGGTAGCGCCATCTGCGGACAAGGCTGTGCCACGCCTCCAGGAGGTGAAGGAGGTGGTTTTCCACCCCTAGCGCAGCCTCTGAGAGTTGAATGAACTTGAGTTTCCGTCGAACGAAGGTAGGTAACCAATTTTTGTGACCACGCGTGGTAACCAGTTTCATGAATCGAGGCCAGATTGGTGTAGTTTTTCCAAAACTTTGTCTAGTCGGGTAGGCGGGCTTGGGCGTGGGGTCTAGCCAGTGATGTGGTTGTGTTGAGTATGCAGTGGTCGCTGCTGAGGGTTTCCTCGGTGTTGGCCCAGTCTGCGTGTCTAATGTTTTTGGTGAAGGTAAGGTCCGGACACGTGCCCCGAGTCACGGAGTTACCCATTCGAGTTAGATATGCAGGGTCAGTGTGAAGACTGAGGCCCAGCGTGGACGCAAGTTCCGCTAGCTTGCGCCCATGCTTCTCAGCACGCACGTACCCCTACAGTGTGTTGTGAGCTTTGAAATTGCCCACGATCACAAGGAGATTCCTGCCCACAGCCTTCAGGGTGCGACTGAAGAGTGTTGCGAAAGAAACATTTTTAAGTTTTGGAGAGCAATAGATGTTGAGTATGTATACATGGGGCTTCTCGTTTCTGAAGCGGAAGGAGGGTGACCATCGGATAGGAATATTCAGTATTGAGTTCCAAATCCACTTGGTTGGCTGTATAATTTTCGCGCACGAATATACAGGAAGAGGGGTCCTGCTGGAACTTGAAATAATTTGGAAGGCTAGTGCCGCTCCTTGGCTCCTGGAGGGCAACCACTGCGGGTAGTGAAGCGAGATTCGATAGGAGAAGCCGGAGGTGAGCCCGCTTGGCGTGGGAACGAAATCCCCGGCAGTTCCATTGAGTAATTTGAATGGGGGTGGCCGAATCGTAACATGGAAAGCGTCTAATTTGAGGGTGGCCCGCCATGGTCATTGAAGTTAAAAAGCGGTTGCATGGGCGCAGCTGCGGAGTCAGCACTCTCGGCGAGGGTGGCGTCCTCAATTCCTGTAAGCGTTCAGCTGTTATCGTCATCGACATCATTTTCTATGGCGTGACGGGAGGTTTTGGGATAGTGGCCAGACACGTCTTTAATCAGACCACCGGATTGTCAGACGCTACGCGATGACTGTGCCAAGTGCTGGCCTATGATTGCGGGGATCGTTTCGGTCATTTTGGCGATAGCAGAGGTCAGTGCCGCGGAAATGCGATTTTCTATGGCATTAAGGCGGGCGTCCATGCGGGCCGTTAGACGAGCCTCAAGTGCAGGTTCCGCGCTCAATGCTACCATCGAGGCCGTGGGCTCGCTATCCATAGCCTCAGTTGCGGGTGAGGAGGAATTGGTTAGCTCTTTCGATTTGGATTCTAGGAGCACTAATTTTTATTAGCAACATCTCAATTTTGCCCTCAGGAGCTGCTATCTTGCTTTACTGGGCACTGCGTGCCACAAGGGAGGAAGGGGGGGGGAGATGTCCTGCCCGTACCACTCACCTGCGTTCCGTGTTTTGCAACGTTGGCCCAGGTCATGGCGTCGCCGTGTGGTGGCGTGGTGGCGTTGTCGACAGTTTTCCTTTGTCGCCTTGTGGTGGTGGCTGCGTCGGCGGCCCTTTACTGTCGTTGCTAGCAGATGGTGCCGGCTTCGCAGTGTTGTCGTCCCGGCTAGGTGTCTCACCGGGAAGGCCAAGATGGCGGCTCTTCTTGGCTGCCGATTCTTTCTTCCTCTCACCCTTCAGGGCGATCACCTTATGGGTGCGGAATTTGCATGCGGCGAATTGCCTGCGGTGAACATGCAGCACTCTCGCGAGTTTGTTGCACGTTCACCACCACATACTGAGCACCGTGGAACACACTCGTGAGGTGCCCGCACCCCCTCCACAAGGGAAGCTTCTTGTCCACAGAGTCTGCACGTGTTAGGCTGCGTGTTGGGACATGCATCCACTCGATTACCGACGGACCCACACAGGCCGAAAGCTGGAATAGTCCGATAGTACTTGCGCACTGCAATAAGCATGTTCTCATAATGTACAAAACGCTGTTTCACCTTCCCGGTGGAGGTGACCCGAGCCTTGTTAGAGGATCCGAATTTCCTTACCTCGACGATGGCGCCTGCTCTTCATTGCACCTGCTATCGAAGCGATTCAGTGGTGTCTGAGTTCCCGACGACGATGACGCCGTGGCACACATCGCGGCCGTCTTGTCGGAGTCGGAGGTGGCTCAGTCGTGCAAAGGTTTTCCGCCTCAAATTTCTTTATCTACTTTTACACAGATCATTCCGCATAAACCCATATCTTTACTTGAGCTTTCGAGATACCAGACCGACAAGGCAAAGCCATGCATGAGAACTCGAAGAATACTCATTTAGTAATAGTACTTTTTCCTATTCGTTCTTCCCGCGCGTAATTCGAGTAAGGAACACACTGAATCCAGTCATTACACAGCAGCCAACATTAGGGAACATTATGAAAGTAATTGAAGGCACTAATCTATTCTAACCTAGTTAGCATGTACAGTGATCACCTGTTTTTCTTCACGCAGTCTTTCCTGTTTCCAATTGTCATACTAAAACGCTTGTTTGCATATATTTATTCTTTAATACGGTTGCTTTATTACAATACTCGATCTGTGTTCTCTTCTTTCTGTGCTTCGTTTCTTCTCGACTCCTGTTTTTTGTTGGTGTACCGTTGGTGTACTTCGTACTTGGTTATCGTTCAAATAACTAGGTATGATTGTTCTATGCCGTACTTCTGTGTTCAGTGATTATGTCTTCTTTATTATTCTGCTTTTTCTTGATTCAAACGTCGAAAGTTGTGACAGTGATGCTCACCCATGTAATAATCGCCATGGGGGGATTGACAGTATTCTGTAAATAAAAAAATCCATAGAGCGGGACCACTCCACGCTCAGTGTTCACCGAAAATTTTCCGAGAAGCCGATCTGCCGCCCCTTGGCTTGGGGTGTTGGTCAACGCTCACGAGACGCACAACCGTGATTGACTTTGCCAACTCGGGTCTGAGGTAAGCCGTAAAGGCGGCTCCGTAATGGTTCTCCGAGAAAGCTTGGTGCAGCGAGACATGTTCGCGTGGCTTGAGCACGACCACGAAGTCCTCCGGGCCTGGTTTGGCGAATGAGTGAGGCCTCCAGTTCGTAATAGTCTTTGCCTCCAGCAGCGCACGATACTGGAGGCTGCATTTTGCCGGCCGGTGTTCCGGACGCCGCGATGACGTTGGAACGGACGCGCGACCGCTTCATTCAGCGATTGATGCCGAAAACTCGGAACATCGGAGTTGTCGTGTTGACAAGATGAAACTGTAGTCCAAGCCATGCCCTCGAGATCGTAACCCCGCAGGTGAGACGCGGTGGCTGCCATGTTACCTCGGGTGGCTGGTGTGACGCCGTCGGCGTTCCAGGCTACCAGATCCCGACGTCACCGTTAGGCGTAACGGCGTCGCCCCCATGGCCGGGTGAACTTCGGCCGTAATGACTGGAAAAGTGGGCCCGCTGGGTCGAAGTTGATTCCAATGGGGTCCACATGACTTGCTGCGTTCATGGACGTCGGGCTTGGCGTAGTGCAGTTGATTGAGCCGTGGTTCCAGCCTAAAATCGACGGAGCCTATGCGCCGTGCCTCTTGCTTCGTCGCGCGCCTCCAGGACGTCGTCTCCAGGACGCTCACGGAATGGGCCTAAGAGCTTGTACACGCGTTACCCGCACAGCCGCAGCGCACGTGGCGAAACGCCTGCTGCACCCAAGCGGAGGGTAAAAGAGCGTCGCCAATTGGCTTACTTTTCCTCCGCTTGCGTGCGGCAAGGGTCCCGGCACGTGCCTTGCGGCTGTGCGGGTAGCGCGCGTAAAGGCCATTTGTGCCGTTCCACGTGCTACCCGCACAGCCGCAACGCATGTGCCGGGACCCTTGCGCACGCAAGCGGGGGACAAATAAGCCAATTGGCAACGCTCTTTCACCCTACCCTTGGGTGTGGCAGCTGTGCCGGCACGTGCGTTGCGGCTCTGCAGCTAGCGCATGAAACGGCCCTTAGGACGCGTTCACACTGAGCATTCCGGCCGCCGAAAGTGCTCCAGATCCGGTTCGGCGGCGGCGAGATCCGCTGAAAGGGCTCTCTCCGCGCCGATCACTCTCAGACCGATTTTTGCGGCGTCTTCCGCCGCATCGGCCACCACGGACCAATAGGAGCGCTAGCCAAGGAATTTTGAAAAATGGCGGCCAAGCCCTACTCACTTGTTATGCCGCAGTGCACGTAACTGAATGTTGAAACCAACGGGAGTTTAAACTACCATGTGCTTACTTCACCTCCGTATTTCGTGAAAGAGGTGACCGAGCTTGCTGTTGGCGTGACCGAGCTTGTTGCGGTCTTGCAGAGCAAAACGAACCCACCAACGCCGCTGGCATCGGTAGTTTTTCTGCTCTTCGTGCATTACAAGACAGCCACTTGCCAGCAATGTAAGCAGTACTGTCTTTTCTTGCTTCCTGCGTACGAGAATCGTCGAAGTATACACCACCGGATAGTGTAGTGGCGTTTGCGAGCCGCGACAACAACCGGGTGACAGCGCATCCATCCCACGTTCGCCCCGCAGTAGATGGCATATTCGGCGGCGCGGGGCGCGTCCACTGCGAACGACGCTGCGTTTCGGCAGCAGGGGAATTTCGGTCGCTGTAGAAAGCGGATGTTTCAGTGTAAACTAGGCTTTAGCGAGGCAGTCGTGCTACGCTTCGTATGCTGCGGTTGAGGTGAAGTGGGCTGCACTAACTTTTTCGCGCCAGTCACGCTATGGGACTGGTGCGCTGCACTTTTCCCTGAACAAGTGGCGCCATTCCGTGGTGCGGTGTACTGCTAATCAGTCGCGACTGCGAGTGGCTGCGTAGGCGGGGAATTTGCTGTTCGAAGGGATCAAGCAAATTTGCGCTCACACAGGAGTGATGTGTTTACGGCTGTGATAACACTAGCTGCCGGTAAGCAAGCTGCCAGTCAACTGTCCCCCCCCCCCCCCCCCCGAAAAAAAATTGTACGGACTTGCGTAGAAGGCTTACGAGTACGAGCGATTAGAGCGTTGGATAAGGGTGGCACACTGTGCGAGATAAGCCGACGCTTTTCAATTTCTTAGCGCTTACTATTGCGAATTCATGTCGATCAGCGCCGCCAGTTGGGGCCGCGCGCGTGAATCCGCCGTGACATTGCCCAAGTGCCGCAGCGCTACCATACCAGCTGTCGAGGCCTACACTCACAATGTTCTCGTTTCTATTGTAAACTGTGTACATATACGCAGTATAGTCTTAGCTAGTTATTATTGAAGAGTAAGCGATACAACGGGTGTGTGTCGTCAGCCGCCGCTGCATGCTGAACGAGCTGCCCGAGCAGAGGCTCAACGCTGCCGAAGCAGCAGGATTCGCCTTAACTTATCGCGAAATGGAAACACCCAAGCAGCAGCGCTCCCAATTCGCACCAGGTAGCATGGTAATCGTGGGTGATTTTTTTTTGTCGCTCCCTCGTTCTTTCGCAGGCAGGGCTGGCAGATGTGTTGTTGAACCCGCTCTTCGACACGTACCGCCATGGCACCGAGATGGTGCAGACGAACGTCGTCGATCCCTTGAACTACCTCTACTCGCATATGACCGCCGACAACGCGGCTGGAATCGTACAGGTGAGCCGCATGTATACTGCAGTGCAGTCAAGCCACACTGTGACATTTTTCAAGCGAAGCCGGTCAACAAATCGTTCCTTGTCCTACGCTCAGCCGGCTTGGTTAGGCTAGTCAACGAGTGCCACAGCCGAGCAGATTGCTATATCTTTCGTGATGATCGACCCCTCGCACACCAATGTCTTCACAGACTCGTGCTGCCATTGGCGTTTATGAAATCAGGAATATTGCTTGGGAAGCAGCCCATATTTAACAAACACACAACTACACTGGCTGCACTACCTCTCTTGGTTCCCTGCCCACATAGACAAAGACGTCCACTGACGGCAACCCAAGCTCGACGAAATGGCTCACGATCAAGCGCGAGAACTGACCCGCCGCGACGATTAATGATCTTAGAAAGATCCGGGCCCGGACGTGGAGTTTAATCACCCCTTAACTGACCTTCCTCGAGCCCCGCCGCGTTGGTCTAGGGGCTAAGGTACTCGGCTGCTGACCCGCAGGTCTCGGGCTCTAATCCCAGCTGCAGCGGCTGCATTTCCGATGGATGCAGAAATGTTGTAAGCCCATGTGCTCAGATTTGGGTGCACGTTAAAGAACCCCAGGTGGTCGAAATTTCCGGAGCCCTCCACTACGGCGTCTCTCAGAATCATATGGTGGTTTTGGGACGTTAAACCCCACGTATTAATACCCTTTATCACATACAAAGGTCAAACGCGTGCAAGAGGTAGCCTTTCGAATGCTACAAACGAGGTCGTACCCCTCACGGGGCCGACTCAGCTGTTACAACTCGGACATAAATCCACAATGCCCAGACTGCACAGACGAGTACTGTTCACTTGCGCACATGCGCGTTACCTCAGGAACCTCTCACCAGTGAATCCGACTGGGAAGAGGAACTCAGCTGCTCCCAGCTCTAACACCAGCTAAAGGCAGGGCCCAACAACTGGCGGAACGCCACCACGTTTTCGCCCCGACTTGGGCGTCGCCAACAGTAGCGGCAGCTATAGGGTGTCCTTCGTGGACCCTCTGGTTGCTTGAAGTCCTCAGGACCTCTTAATAAAGTTCTTGACTTACTGACTAAACGGTATGAGACACAGAAATCGGGTGAATCCCACTAATCACCACTGGTCCACTAACGATGAATCCCAGGAACAAATAGCTGCCAAGTGACGGAGGCAAGCCGAATGGCCCCAAGCTTGCACTGAGGTGCGGAAAGCTCGATACGTAGCGAAGTTGGTCGGTCTCACGCACCGTAACAGCGAAATACGACCCGGCTTCCGCCAAAATCGAGCAACAGTTCTCGCCAAGTCAACGGAATAGTTCAGAAGCGTCACGCCAAAGTTAAAGCCATGGAAGTTCATCCGTGCTACAGTCCCGTTCTGCGTGGCAATAATATCGGGGTATTACGTCCCAAAACCACGTGATCACGACGGACGACGTAGTGGAGGGATTCGGAAGTTCCGACCATCTGCCGGTGTTCTTTAACGTGCACTGACGTCACACAGTATATACGATCCATATCGTTTCCAGCGAAATGCGTGCGCCGCGGCCGCGATCGAACCGCATAGACAGGCGCGTCAGTAGCCGAGCAGCTATACGCCACCACGGTGAACCCAAGTCGTGCCGACACACATCAATAATTAAACAAGAACATACGAGACCAATAAGTTTTGCTGCGTACTGTGTCAATCAAGGTTTGCGTGGCACATCACAAGCTTTTCCAGAGGATCGTGTAATGAGTTACACATTTAGGTGGCGGTGTTGTCAAACGCGAAGAATCCGGGGCTGGCGGTGGCTCTCGAGGTTGCACCGGTAATGTGCGTGTTTGTGTGCGCCGCTTCTTCAATATTAGATGCCCTCTCAATCGTTGAAAATGCTGTAGGCTGGTGTGCTCACATTTAGCTGAACCCGAGGTGGTCAAAATTTCCGGAACCCTCCACTATACGGCGTCTCTCATAATCATTAATAGTTTTGGGACGTTAAACCCCACAAATGAAGCAATCAATCAATATCTATCGTTGGCTTGACGGTGATCAGCCGTTTTAGGATACGACAGTATCTTCTTTTTTCGAGATTATCTTGGTGATGTCTATTTGCGTTGCCATGTCGTTTGTTTTTTCTGGAGTATAAACGCATAAGTGGCTTTGTTGCCGGTAGCCCATGAAGCGTTGCGCTGATGAAAACTATTGACTGTCCTATGGCTGGCATGGAGGGACAGTTTGGAGGGAGCATAGCGCAATGCGAAAGAAAGGAGGAAAGGTAGAAATAACATGTAATGATTATCGTTTGACGGTCCCAAGGCCGCGATATTGTTATGAGAGACGCCATAGTGGAGGGCTCAGGAAATTCCGTCCTCCTGGGGTTCTTTGAACTTTACCTGAATTTAAGTACACGGTCATGTAGTGTTTACGCGTCCATCGAAAACACGGCCTTCGAGGCCGAAATTTGATTACACAGCCTGCGAGCCAGCTATCCAACCAGCTGTCTAACACTTTACCCACTAGAGCACCATGGCGGAACAGACAGACACAGACAGACAAGATAAAATAGATAATACGGGTTAGAAAGACAAACAGACGGATGGACAGACAGACGGATGGACGGACATGTAGTGAGTCAGGTACGCACAAACAGAGCTTTGCCTGTCTCCATTTTCCCGATATCAGAATGGCTCCTTATAGTTACTTGTTCATCACTTGTCTATCGCGGTTATATCCTTTGTTGGGGCGCGGCATTGTGAGGGTTACACTCTGCGCGTCCCCATTCTTCGCAGACGCACGTCGTTGACCCGATGAACCAGGCGTACAAGCACATGTCGCACAATGCCACTGACCTGGTGCATCGTCACGTGGTGACGTCGGTGAAGCAAGCCCCTGCCTACGTACAGGTGTGCCTCATATCCGTGAACGTTAGCCCAGCTAACCCGGCACGTCAGACATGACACGCGCTTATAGAACAGAAATCTGACCTAGTTGGCAATATTCGTTAGAATGGTTTGCATCTGGTATAGTTGGTTGTCCATAATATCGCATGTCATTTCAGCCAAATTTACACGTACGCACGAAGGATAGGATATGGATAAGATATGTGGGGTTGAACGTCCCAAAACCACCATATCATTATGAGAGACGCCGTATAGTGGAGGGCTACGGAAATTTTGACCACATGGGGTTCTTTAACGTGCACCCAAATCTGCGCACACGGGCCTACAACATTTCCGCCTCCATCGGAAATGCAGCCGCCGCAGCCGGGATTCGAACCCGCGACCTGCGGGTCAGCAGCCGAGTACCTTAGCCACTAGACCACCGCTTCGGTGCCGTACACACGAAGGAAAGCAACACGTGGACAGTGCTGACACTGTGTTTTATTGAAACCCTCCGCACAAGATATGGGTGCTGCAATCTACTGTTAAAAACATGTGTTGAAAGATCATATAGACTAAACATGATCAATATGAGTGAGGCACTTGTCATGAAGATAGTTAATTTCTGTCCGCCGAAGGTAGTCATTTTTGCCGTGAAGTAGTAAATTACATGACAAGTGCCCAACTTTTCTTGATCTTTCTTAGTCTATGTAATCTTTGTCCGCATGTTTTTAACTGTAGATGGCTGCCCCTGTTTCTTCTGCAGAGTGTTTCGATAAAACACCAGTTGTTAGTGTCAACACTCCGCTCGTGTTTATTTCCTTCGTGCGAACGTTTACATTACAAACGCCCTTCTTCGCGAAAACGCTTGTGATGTCCCGACTTCCTTGTCATGTCCGTGTTTATAAGCCCTGTCTTTTTCGGAATGATATGTCTCGTATGTATGTTTCTTTTTTTTTAGCGCAGCCATGACGCATGAGCGTTCCGCCTATTGCAGTCTTTTTTTTTTGCACTTTCATGAGATATAAGAACAGCCGATTTTAGTGACGTATAGTTGTCCGTCGCCTTCGGTGTTTCATGCACAATGATATTGCTAATTCCATGCGATAACTGCCAATAAAGCTCGAAACTTTGGAATGGGGACGTTACCGCGAAAGAATGAAGTTGTTCTACTTGATTTATAATGACAAGCTAGCAATTCGGAAAACCAATTGCATTGAACCACTTTTGCGCCGTGAAACACGCTGCTCCCACCCTAAAAGCATTGGTGAGCTCCTCTTTCATACTAACATATATAGGTACACTTTTTTTTCCCCTGCTCAACAAACGAGTAGAACAAATTTCACCCAGAGGCCCTGGAAAGTGCTCGACCTGAAATCATTTCTCTGTGCGTTACCTGCTGCATCTTGCCAATAGCTACACTCCCATTTCTTTTATAGTGCCACTCTTTTTGTGCCCATCGTTAGTCAAAATGTGTGTCTCACCAATTTGCCGCACTTGCAACTAACATGTCGGGATGTACTTTTTGCATTGTTACCGATTATACTTGTACTTGACCTTCTTTCTTTATTTTATCTTTTTTTTGTGCACAGCACGATCTGCCGAGCACTACTTTCGCGCAGTTTTTGATATTGCTCTGTATGGCACGACATTTGTGGCCTGAATTTTCTGTTTTTCTTTCTATGTGAATGATTGATTGATATGTGGGGTTTAACGTCCCAAAACCACTATATGATTATGAGAGACGCCGTAGTGGAGGGCTCCGGAAATTTAGACCACCTGGGGTTCTTTAACGTGCACCCAAATCTGAGCACACGGGCCTACAACATTTCCGCCTCCATCGGAAATGCAGCCGCCGCAGCCGGGATTTGTACCCGCGCCCTGCGGGTCAGCAGCCGAGTACCTTAGTCACTAGACCACCGCGGTGGGGCTTTTCTATGTGAATCAACGCGTTCGTTTTCTTTTTCTGCACAATATTTGTATTGCTGTAAATCTACTGAATACTTTTTTCTACTACCTGCATATTGCTGTGTTGATTGTACCGCCTACTCCTGTCCGAAGGCTGGAATTCAGACTGGCAATGTTCTCCTAAATAAATAAATAAATTTCAAGGCAGTTTATTAGTGATGATGATGATGATTTGTGGGGTTTAACGTCCCAAAACCACCACATGATTATGAGAGACGCCGTAGTGGAGGGCTCCGGAAATTTAGACCACCTGGGGTTCTTTAACGTGCACCCAAATCTGAGTACACGGGCCTACAACATAGTTTATTAGCGATGCCAGGTAGTAGGCAGGCAGCCGATACGCACACCAATGCTCGAGCAGACCAGCGTCTACAGCTCGTGCACACGCTAGCGCTTCGCACTCAGAGAGAGATGGTCCCACTAGTCAGTGCATTGCCAATTCTCCACTACAAAATAAATAAATAAATAAATATTCATTAATTTCACAGAAATAATAATGAATAAAATAACCTTTCAAATTATGGTGTATTACATAACATACGCTCATTTTCGTAAGCAACCCCACTTAAATCATCGCTTGTCATTTCATAGTATCATTCCGTTTCTTGTAAATATTGTGTTGGTGTGTTATATTAAGCAATTTTTTAAATAGCCGTGCTTGAGGCTTATTGCCTTATTTCACTCATCGCTTCTTTTCTAGTTGTATATTTTGACTGTTTAATGAGCGTACGTACCTATTCTCGAGCATTCTTCCCACCCTTCTATGGTCTTTCAAAGGAAAGATTGCAGTGTTCATAAATCAAAATAGCAAATGAGAATAGTCGAAAGCGAGCGGGAATGCGACTCAGACCCTCTGCGTGGTATAGTCGACTTGGTCTGCCACAGGGAGTCGCGGCTGCGGGAAATTCCCTGGCAGAATATTCTGCGCAAACGTGGTAGAAGGGTAAAGTATAACAGCCAGGTGCCACACAACGCGTATTGCAGTACAAGTGGGTGGTTTAAAGTTTCCCGCCCGCTCCAAAGGGCTCGGCGGTAATGCTTCATTGTCACGAGCCACAGCCCTAAAAAGGGGCATTTATTACCTTTGCAGATGCGTAGCGGGTACCTGCCTTCTCTGAAGAATGGCGAATAGTGGTAAAGTCGGTATACACCCCCAACTTGAGAGAGCTAGGGATAAAGAGAAATAAACTCCATTGTGGGGCCAGGCACGCGTTCTTTTCTCCCAGAGAATAGTTTATGATATATGATGTAGTGGGTACCTTGAAACCATGCTTGCTGTTGTGGCCTCCGGAAAGCTTACAATGATCTACGGTGTAGTAAGTACCTTGAAACTGTGCTTACTGTAGTCGCCATAAGGAAGTTTACAAGGACTTTTGGGGTAGTACCTTCAAACCATGCTTGATGTTGTCACCCCTGGAAAGTTTGCAATGATTTACGGGGTAGTAACTACCTTAAAACCGTGATCGCTGTAGTCGCCCCAAGGTAGTTCACAATGATATTTGATGTAGTAAGTACCTTCAAACCGTGCCTGCGGTAGTCGCCACAAGGTACTTTACAATTATTTTTGGTGTAGTAAGAACCTTGAAACCATGCTTGATGTAGTCACCCCAAGGTAGCTTACAGTGATCTTCAGTGTAGTAAGTACCTTCAAACCGTGCTTGCTGTTGTCGCCTCTGGAAAGTTTACAATGATTTATGGTGTAGTACCTTGAAACCATGCTCACTGCAGTCGCCCCAAGAAAGTTTACAGCGGGCTCCAGAGAGGCCGCTCCTGCAGGTTTCCCTGGGACTGCACTACATATACCGCTCAGGTCTGCCCTTTAAGGTTTAAATTTGATTTCTTAACATGATAGCGTTAAAAAGCTCGGGTTGCAGAAAATCCACCGCCGGCGTTGGCCCCGTTAATTGTGAGCGAAAAATCGTCTGTGCGTCTGTGACCGAAAAATCAAGTTACCGAGATAGCCGCGGGAGGCCGCTACTTGTCCACGCGTGCGGGCACTGTGGAATAGGGCACTGTGGAATTACAATAGGTATGATGTTGTGAGAGGAATACGGAAAGGGGTCATGGTTCCTGGGCTGACGTTCGGCAATGCGGTCTTGTGCATGAGATCTGAAGTTCAAGCAAGATTAGAAATTAAGCAACGCGGAATAGGTAGGCTTGCTTTAGGAGCTCACGGGAATATACCAAATCAGGGAGTACAAGGTGATATTGGATGGACATCATTTGAGGGCAGGGAAGCTAGCAGCAAGATAAAATTTGAGAAGCGATTGAGAGAAATGAAGGAGGAGCGTTGGGCTAGGAAGGTTTTCAGCTACTTGTACATGAAGAATGTCGATACAAAATGGAGGAAGCGAACCAGGAAGTTGACTGGTAAATACTTAGAAAACAGCAGGTGGCCAAACCAAAAAGAACTATCGGTTAAGAAGAAAGTGAAGGAAACGGAGACTGACATGTGGAAAATGGGCATGATTAAGAAGTCCGCACTAGAGAACTATCGAACTTTTAAGCAGGAAATCGCCAAGGAAAGGATCTATGATAATACTCGGGGCAGTTCTCTACTGTTTGAGGCAAGGACGGGAGTACTGCGAACCAAGACATATCGGGCGAAATACGAAGGGGTAGACACAGTATTCAGTGCGTGTGGAGAGGAAGAAGAAACTGCCGAACACTTGATAATGTTCTGTAAAGGGCTTCACCCTATAGTTCAGGATGATGGCGCAGAGTTTTTCAAAGCACTGGGGTTTAGGGACCGGGAGGGCAAAATAAACTTTAAGCGGGTAGACTTAACTAGAAGGAGGTTATCTGATTGGTGGCTAAAGTCAAGGCACGAGTGAAAATTAAACTGTTCACTGCAAAGTACGAATCCTCAAACTCACTTTTTAAGGAAAAAAAATAAATATAGTTTTTGGTTCATTAGGTATTACGGCTTGGTGGCGCTAGCCACTGCCCGATCTAAAGGGTACAGCCATATCCATCCATCCATCCATCCATCCATGCGCGCGCGATCACAATGAAAATGCCGCACATTTCAAGAGAAAAAAAAGTGCTCAAGGTCACGAGGCACGGTAGTTTCTTCGCCTTGCCATGCCACCCCTCCCTGCTTAGCTTCCAGCGCTTTGATCGGGAGGAGAAAACAGATAATGCGATCGCAGCATGCGACAAACCTTTGTAACTCCACTTGCACCCCGGACTGATTCTAAAAATTTTTGCGGCGTTTAATTCTTGAGGCAATAAGCTCCATGGTTACTTGAAAAAGTGTTTCAGGGCCCTTCTAACGCATTTTGTTCGACAGGTGTCATGATGAATACGAGCCCATTCGGCGATAATAGTGCGCGCTGGTCCAATCTGCTGTGTGCGTGTTTGTGTGGGTGCGTGTGTATGTAACAAAACATATGAATAAGTATGCACTTAGTGGTTGAAGGGTGCACTAGGAGCTGGAGTTTGCTATCGCGTTCAACTCTTAAAGGCGAAACTTAAGGCTTCCCCAATTTTTTCGCAACTGCATCGAGGCTCCTTCATTGTTCAAAATTAAATCGGCTCTTTTTCAGACAGAAAGTGTCTTTCATACATGAGTGAGATCTGCCTAACGGGTCCCTAGCACCCGAATGCACATTCAGAATATGGGCGAACAGAAATAACAGTATAGATCGTTCATACAAGGTGAACAAAATGCACAGTTTTACAGTTTTACAATAGTAAAGAAAAGTCGTGAAACAACAAATATTAAAACGTAAAGAACATTTAGCTACTGCGTTCACAACTTGTTACTATTGTGAACAGGAAAGAAGGCAAGTTCCAGCTTTTTTTTTTTTTTTTAGAGTACGGGGACAGTCATTTATACATAATTTCTATAGTCTGTGTATACGTCTGCTGAGAAGATTTGGAATTAAGTAGGCTAGCATTTGGGTGCCTCAGGTGGTTTGCACAAGTGGAATTCTCTAATAGTCGTGCCTGAATTTATAGGGCGCTTTGCTACTAGATTGCAGTTCAACATATTTAGAAGGATTATTGTTACTGTTTTTGGACAGAGCACCGTGGTACATCCGATCATGAACGCGTACGATGAGAACGTGGCCAAGCCAACCGCCAAAGCTGCCGGCAGCTTCACGAACTTCCTCAAGAAGTACGGCCTCTGGCAAGAAGACGACCAAGGTGCGATTTGTCAATGGAGCAGATGAGAATTATATTCGCACGTCAAAAACAGAACACTTCTGCGCATGATGAAAAACACTGTTACAGCTTTTAGACTGACATAAAGTGAAGAGCTTCCGATATATATATATATATATATATATATATATATATATATATATATATATATATATATATACACGATATGTTGTGCGAAATTGGGCTTGTATGAAGTTAATATACCAACAAACAAGCGTGAACATTCACAGCATAGCAAAACACTGAAAGCAGTTGACGTACTTAAATATCACAGTGTAAATATTTAAATACGTCAAACAGAAGTCCACACATAACTCAGCTAATGTTGGCCACATATTACTGACATTTACAAGAACGTTGACTTTCATAGGGATATGAAAAACACGAAGAAAACTAAGATAGCGATGAATGCATTCTAGCTGTCCTCTATATGCGCCTGTGTCGCAGTTCTTCAGCTTTCCTCTGGGTAACACAGTCAGCTGTGGCCTACCGGCATAGTTTAAGCTCACTTACACCCTGAAGAAAAGGGACGAGCTTCAATGAGACTTCGAGCTCCGTCGACTCGTGCAAAAGCGAACTTGTTTCTTCGTCTCAAGGGAGATACTACTTTTCATACATCCGACAGAGCCTCGCAAACTTGGTTATAAGTGATAGCGGGTGATCAGCCGGACACAATTGGATAGCAAAGATTCAAGCACGTGGCACTATGTCAGCTGTAAAGCTGTAGCTATAGTTACGACGCATATTCTTTAATTGCACTTCTCGTGTGTACAATGAGGGAAACGCAGCATCGTGCGCTTTTCGGATCAGTTATTTTTTTTAATACATTACCTTGTAAAAATTGTTTATCGGAATGAACGGGAATTCAAATTCACACAACGAAAATCATTACGCACGCGCGGCAGTGCCCTAATAAGTAGGGCACTCGGCTGCTGACCCGCAAGTCGCGGGGTCGAATGCCGGCTCCGACTGCCGCATTATCGATGTAGGCGAAAATGCTTCAGGCCCGTGTGCTTAGACTTAGGTGCAGTACCCCAGGTCGTTGAAATTTTCGGAGCCATTCACAACGGCGTCTCTCAGTCATATAATGTTTGTGGGACGTTAAACCCCAACAATTAATATTATTATTATTATAAAGTGGCCGCGCTAAGGGCACGCTCACCTGTCGTTCATTCGGGGGCTGGTACAATTTTTTCGGGACTTTTTCCGGGAGTATTTGAGCAATGAATTGCGATGCATCAACAGCGAGAGTTGTCAAACATCGCCGCGCACTGGCACATAGTGAGCGAGCACTACGAAATGCACGAACTGAGATGACCAGTGCACGATTCGTGATCGCCAAACAGGATATTTATCTCGTAGCTGATTTCACAGCCGTCGGCGCCAGCAAGATGAAGGAAAGCGCGCATCTGGCTGGCGATGGGTTTGCTTCCAGCTGAGAGGGGCTTGAAGACACTTCGAAACGTAGAAAAATTCATACTTTAAGTCTTATACTAGATGGTAGATGCCGCCAGAGTTTTTTTTTTAATTACCTCTGGAAGTCACGCGAGTTTCTTTCACTAAAGTGCCCATAGTGGAGTAGACTAACTCATGTGTCATCTGTAATGCCACGAGCGTTAGTGATACTTTTGTTTTTCCTTCAAGCTTCATGGCTCGAACACTTTTGATCTTCCGAATATTCGGAAGAAACTACAGTAAGGAAGTTTTCTGTTTGTTTCTTACTTGAAGTTGTGCTGGATGCACATATGCGAGAGCGTAAGTTTACAGAGGAGAAGGGCCAATTCACTGTCGGGATATGTGATGAAAATGCTTTGTTGTGAGTGGTTGAGATTGTTGCGCCACCAAACGGAGCCGATCCCAACCACGTGCTTCATTCTCAGTGGCCTCTGGGATCCACTTCGTCTGCGCAACTACACACAATGTGAACCGAAGAAAACATCATGTCGCACGAACACCGACGTGCGAGAAATAACAGACACCCCAGTCAAGCGTTAGGGTAGTCTCCAACGCGTCAGTACAGTGTGACGTAGTAACATATATCATAATCGTCATTATCATCATCATCATAGGAAGCAATCGCGCTGTGAGGTGCATCGTCTTTGTCAAAGCCCATGTCAAGGGGCGAAAAATCTGCACTTACGGCTAGCACGTTTCTGAGTGCTGTGAGATACTTTAGGGCACATGTACGGCATTCCTCTATAGGTTAATGTTTCAGGTGCTGCTGGGCCTCCTATAGGGCGCGTTAAGCTCGCTGGGACACTTCTGGCCGCACTGGTCGGCTAGCATTATAATTTATATGAGTATTGAATGCTTACGTGTTCTTTGTCTTTGCGCTTCACGTCCCTAAAGGCCTTGTAAACAATATGCAAGGTACTTTATCGTAATACACAAAACGAGCACTATTGCTCGACTATCTGTGGACATAGCCATATACCGGGTTGACCCGTGAACGGTGTGAAGTTAGCTTCCAACAGCGAAAAACCAGGTGAAATAACCCATGATCATGTTTTGATCGCGGTGTCGTTGTCATCGTTTTTGTAGGCTCGGTACTTGGCTCGTACTCATCTAGTATGTGTTAACGCAATTGAAAAAAAAATGCTTTCCTTTTTTATTTATATTTTAGATGCTCGTAAAGGTAGAGAACACAAAGGCGAAGAACATAAGGGTGGACATGAAGGAGCACATAAAGACGAGCACAAGGGTGAAGACAACAAGGGAGGTGACCCCAAGGGCGAGGAGCACAAAGCAGGTGATTACAAAGGCGGCGAGCAAAAAGGAGGTGAACACAAGGGCGCAGAGCACAAGGGCGAGGAGCACAAGGCAGGTGACCTCAAAGGCGGTGAACGCAAAGGAGGTAAGCACAAGGGTGGTGAACCGAAGTGATCAAAAACAGGTGTCAGTCAAAGAGCCAATTAACGACCGCGTGAACCAGATTATTGCTGTTTATTTGCCTTACGCTCAACAATCACTCTTAGCTTATTCTCAGTTTACCTCGTTGGGCTCAGTTTCAAGGCAACTCGTTTCCGGCTTAGAATAAACGTTGAGGTTGAACCTTAGTAAGTCTAGCCGCGTAAAAGTAAGTTTTCAGTAGCCAGAGTTTTAATGAAAGTGTTTATAGCTTGTCTATTGAAAGAAAAATAACCATATCAAATTTTTGTATGACTGATCGATATGCGTATGGCTGCTTCTAGAATAAGTGATTGGTCGATTGCTTTAGATAGTTGATAGCTTGCAATCGATGACTTGGTCACTGGTGGGTCAAATTGAGACTTCATCACATTTCAGACTCACTCGAGGAGACGAGATGAAGCGAAGCAATTCACCAGATCATTTTGTGCATAAGCTTTATTTGTTATCATATATTGCATGAGTACTGAAAATCGTGTATCTACCCCTCTCTGCACCTTTCACTTCATTTCGTTATGCCCTCTCTGCCTTTGGTGTTGATGTTACTACGAGATGAAAGACCAAAATGTAAGGCCTTCACATCAAAGCACGGATCACGATCCACTCTTAGCATCTGTCACGTGGCTAAATCAACTCAAACCTAACTGAAATCATTACGTGCCTGAGTAGGAGTGATGACTGGTTAAGTCGAATTTGATGCAGAGTTGTCAGGGGAAGGGAAAGAGGCGTTTGTTTGGGGCAGAAGTTAGGTGGAAGTAAGGACAGCTTGCGCGAGTCTGAAAAGTGCAAGGTGCCCATAGGAGGCATTTACGCAGTGTCATCCACGAGGAAGTCGCCATACTTGTAGTCTTGCCCGTGAACATTGTCGTTGGACCACAACCAAAGTTTTAGTTAGCACTTCCTACGTTGATATTTTGTTTAGAAAACGCGTTAGTGAGGCTGTCTTATGCCGGACAGCGGGCGGACCATGCCTATGGCGGCGCATTGGTTGGCGCCGCCTGGTGGGAACAGCTCAGTGAATACCTCCTATAAGTACCTTCTCAGGTCCATCGAGCTGAAAGGTTCGTAAGATAAGGGTGGCTTTGGGGCAGAGGGCATGGGGGCATAAGAGGGAGAATGCAGAATCTGCCCTACACATTATCTTGAAGGGGGACGCTGGGTTGACCTCCCCCCCCCCGCCCCCTTAAGGGGTATTCTGTGCACGCACGCCTATGGTCACGCACCACAAGCTGGGCTTGGTGAAAAAAAATGTATACCGTGGAAAGCATAGAGGGCTAATAGCATATATCTAAATCTTTCCGTCGTTTGGGCAAGGACAGTTTACGAGCGTCCATTTTCTCAGGTGCCCGCTTTTCATACAGGAGCCCACGCTCCCTCTCTTCGCAGCTGTCGGCACCTCATTTTTGACGTTGAACAGCGGATAGCACGCTATTGCTTAATAGTCGACATAACCTAAGAGCGGAGTTTCGATGAGGTGCGCTTCTTGTCACAGGGCACCGCCCCATGCCGATGCCGCGGTCCATAGCCTGTGCTAGCATTACTATGGGATGCCGTTACATTATGCCCGCTAGTGTGGCACTCTGCTCTAGCATTACGCATTACCACACTATAACGGACATAGGAATCTCAACGGGAGATAGCAATCGCGACTTAATCACGCACTGTCAATGTCATGATGCCCATTGGCTTAACTTTTTAAGGAGTGAAGCACCTTACTGCGTCGGCGCGCCCCGCCATCTGTTGCTGCTTTCGTGATGGTCGATCGATGAATCGGCAAGAGAGAGGGCGCCACAGCCTCAGCGCTCGTAAGGTCCCTAGATGAAACATCTAGGGACCTTAAGCGCTCGCCGCGTGGCGACACGCAGCGAACGGTCCGCGTTGACTACGAAAACGCTCTTTCTGCGATGAACGCCCAACTACTAGCTCTCAAGGAACGAGAACGCGCCTTCGCCCGCGAGGGACAACGCCCAAGAAGGAAGCTTATTCCAGTAACTTTCTCGATTAAAAAATACCGACCGCTCTCGCTGCGCCGACTGTTCACCGGCCACCCCGTATACGTTACACACTAGATCATGACCTGTGATGTATATATGTATATGGCGGGAGATTTCTCTTGCGCGTTGTTGAACGAAAAGGTTGGCAACGTGCGCGTTAATTAACTAAAATGGGACTCTGCGTTAGACCCGTGAGAACTACATGATTCGCCCCTGCCCAGCTTTTGCGTTAGCTTGCTCCTGCTCGACGATTTCTTCCCTATTGTTATCCCTTCCCGGTATCGTTTTCGCTTTTGTCGTCTCAACCTGCTGTCTGGTTAAGACAAGAAAAGTGAAAACGCTTAATGCTTGCAACGAATTCCCGACTTCGCCTCTCTTTGATAGATTGGACAATTTGTTCGAAAAATTTTCTAGAATTCTAGAACTGAGAAATAAAAAAATGATTATGTACCTAATAATATTATTGATATTTTTCGCCAATTGATTCTTGAACCGTGAGGCATTAAACTTATTAACTGAGGCCATTTGATGATTAGTTGGGAGAGTAGTTCAGCATCTTAAATAACGACGAGCAGTTGTTAGAGCGCATGTCGAATCGAGGTTTCCGAACGTCCCTCAAGGACCACCGCATCTAAATTAGTATGCTCGCGGGAAACTGTGATAAGATATAGTTGTGATGATGAGCCTGTAGGTATCCACCCTGTCATACTTTATCGGCTAAGGTGCAGCGCTGCGTAGCTAGAAGAACACGAGTTCAATTTCAGCGGCCATTGGAACACCGTATCGTCTGCATAGGACCTGAGAAAACACCTTAACCATGATTTTTTAATGATTTGATTAAAAGTGCTTCAGCACGTTTCCTTTATTCTATGTCAAGAGCACATGCTCATCTCATGGCATGACCCTTATTGAATAAGCTCGCGATTCCTCGTTCATTATTACTACGTAACTTAGCAGTTCAGGCTATATACGGAGGGTTTCTGTCCTTGCGCAAATGGTACGCAAATGGTACCCTGACCTAAGCCCAGTTTTACGGGGTTCGGGCACTTAGCTCAGACCATGCGTAATCATTTCAGACAACCTCCAAAGGCGCCGCCTCCTGGTGTGCATGTATCGGGCAGTTGCGTCTCAGTACATGGGCGGCATTGGCTATAAGGCGTTAAGCGAAGAACGGATCCAGCAAGTCCATTACTTAGGTAGGTCGCTCGGAGACTACTGCCTCCTGAATATTGTGTGCGAGCCACGCGTGTAGGATAAGTGGTCGGGACGTTCCCCGAAAGAGGTCCCGGGTTTGTTTCCTGGCCGTTGCTAGCACACTCAGTGGGTAATATGGCTTGGATTTGAACGTACTTTATACCGAGTTCTAGAGAAGTGAACGCTTATTTCTAAAACGACATAGTCTGGTTCAGAGCTGGAAAAAAAAAACAAAAACAAACACGTGTTTGTGTTATTAGAGCAGCCCTAATAAATCAGCGCCGAATTCCTACTCCTCCTTATTACAAGGGACGTCAAGCATATCTGCATATCTATGCGGACCTCAATAAACGTCACTATGTGGGATAATAATAATTATTGGTTCTCGGGCAAAAGTGGGCGCATCCACCATATTTCGTGTGGCGCCGTCGCGCAATCTTTTGCTGGCTTCTTCATAAAAAGAGGCCACAAGGATCCTGTCGTTGGTGGAACTTTCTGGTCGAGAAAATGCGGCCGTTTTGCCGCTATCCAGCGCGGAATGGTCAGTGAACCTCGTTGTGGTGCCTCAAATCGACGAGAACGCAATATCGGAGCTCTGCGCGCCTCAAAACTAATCCGTACGGCAGCTCCGAAGTCTACCGGGAAGGCTGTGAAGCCAGCCTTTATAGAGGTTTCTTGTCCGCCACACCGCTGTACGCAAAATGCATGTGCGCACCTATCACGTCACCGTCAAGCGCTCGGTAGGTTGTTAGCTACAAACTGATGCCTTTATTTTGTATTGAGTGATGTCCTGAAAAGGGCCCCGAAAAACTTTTCGAAGTAGTGATGGAATGGATTTACTGAAAAAAAAAATGGCAGCATATCCACAGGGTGAATGATGGAGAGTGGGGTGAAGCATCCGTCCGTCCATTCGTTCTTGCTTCCGTCCGTCCCGGATGCGTCCGTCTGTGTGACTGTCCGGGGGCGTCCATCCGCGCGTCCGTGCGTGCGTCTGTTCGTCCATCCGCACGTCCATCCGCACGTCCGTCCGCACGTCCGTCCGCACGTCCGTCCGCACGTCCGTCCGCACGTCCGTCCGCGCGTTCGTCCGTGCGTCCGTCCCTGCGTCCGTCCATGCGTCCATCGGTCCGTGCAGCCATCCGTGCGTCCGTGCATGCATCTGTCTGTGTTTCCGTTCGTCCATCTAGTGAACACTCCGAGTACCACCATCTCGCATCTTTTCATCATATATTCCGCATATAGAAGCACCCCCATCTAGCGGACATTCCAAGGACTAAACGAGAGGTGGCCCGCGCACACTTTCTTACGGCTTGCGCTTCGGGTCTACTTCCCACCTTTAACCACCTCGAATTCGTGGTATATACTAGCTCACTGTATTCATGGCACTGCGGCCCAACGCTCGCTAAACCTTTCTAAATTAAACCAAGGAGGTTACGCCCAGCAAGTATAACGTAGCAACCCTTTCTTGTCAGATAGTGCCCAATGCACATGCTAATGGCTGCTAATGAGGAATGAGAGACAGGAGTATTCGGCTTTTAGTTAACGCGCACGCTGGGAATTTTTATGGTTCAACAACGCACAGGAGAAATCTCCCACGGGCACAACCTTGCAGGTCAAAGTGTAGGACATGTTAAGCACTACTACGAGGGATGAACGGGTGCCGCTTCAAGGAGCTTCGCCCCTAAAAGCTTAATGCCCACGATTTCACCACCACAAAGAATTTTATGATCCATTCACTGCGAGCTTTCTCGCTGAAGAAAGCGTTGGAATCTAAGCAGGGAGGCATGGCATGGGGGGCGAAAATACGTCACGCGCTTCTCGTGACCCTGAGCACTTCTCTTTTTCAATGCGATCGCGCGTGCACGCGTGGACAAGTCCTGGCCTCCTGCGGCGAGCCCAGTAACGACCGAGCGCACCATGCTCAAATCAGCCAATGGCTGACACGATGGTTGAGAGGAGTGATTTTCGAGCTTGTTCCGTCGTTTGTAGAAAGAAGAAAAAGTAATTGTTAGCTGACTGATAATTTATTGTGAGTTTCAGGCCACGTGCTGCGCTATAAGATTTTGCTCGTGTGTTTTCAGCAGGCTCGACTACCGATCGGCAGCGTTTTCTGACCATGCTCAAAAAGTGCTGCAGGGCCCGTTTAACGCCTGACCGCATGAACGCGCTACAGCGCGTCAGCGCGGGGCTCTCTGACGCGTCACCGTGCCTTTTCCCCATGGAGAGAAAAAAGCGCGCAGCATCGCGTTTCCATGAGGCCTTCTTCTTCATGGGGAGAGGACACGAAGCCGCGTCAAAAAGCCACGCGCTGACGTGCTGCAAAGCGTGCATGTGGTCAGGCCACTTTTCGCCACAACCGGTGGTGTAGCTCTCGACAGGGGGCCTTGTGCTGTGGTGACAGTGTAGCTCGGTGCGAAGGGGGAGGGCTGCGCCGTTCCAAGAGAGTCTTGGTGGAAATGGGGCAAGGCAGTTCCTTGCTGAGAAGGGTGGCACTGAATCTTTGTGGAAAGGGTAAACGAGCGCTGTAGCCATTCGAAGAGGTACTAGTGTGAGAGGTACGGTGGAAAGCGCTTCAGAACCCAGCCGTTCGCGCGAAGTAGGTTAGTGAGGGGTTACGTTGCAGCATTAGGGACTTTCAGAAACCTCCTTGGCAGGTCACCACATCTTCCACTCCAAAATCTTTAGTATAACCCTTGCGTGAAACGCGCCCAAAGTAACCGTCTATCTGCGTGTAATTTTTGAGCTGATTAAAGATCTTTAGGCATACAAATCCTGTTTCACGTGCGAACGACTGAGCGGTGGTGGTTGCGGCAACGAACGGCAGCAGGACGCGTGATCGCGAGTTCGTTTCACAAGCACCGCTTTTGCGCGACGGCCACCGCTCTCGTTAGCAGTGTTGCCCGTGCTGTCGAGCCTGAGCGAGTTCCTTCCAGTGCGCGCGCCAACTCCTCAACCTCACCCGTTCTGTGACGTGCTTCTCACGTCACTGCTCCCCCATTCGTCAAACGCTTGGCCATGAGTGAATTTTTCCAACTCTGGCGATGTTGATCGCATCGAATAGTAGACGCTGTAAGAACCTGTTTTGAGCTCGTGTAACGGCTGCAGCTCCGCTGTTGGGGCAAACACTTCCGCATTTGAAACGGTCTTGAGAAATTGCACAGAGTAGCATTGAAAACTGCGCAAGTTGGTTACAGTCCAGGTAACGATTCGAGGTTTTTTCCGTTGTTTACATCGAGCACCTATGAGTCTTAAGGAAGACTGGTGATCGTAATCAACTTTTTCTAAACACGTATACCGAACTCTATTCAGGTGCGAAGGAGCCCGTACAATACAAGAGCGCCACGGAACTGCCGCTAAAGCCAGCGCTCAAGCGCCGGGACTCGCTGACGATAGCGCTCAAGCGGGCTTCAGATCACGGAGGCGACGCACGCAAGAGCCCCGACCGGCCCGCCGAAGGCAAGGGCGGTGGCGAGACCGGTCCTAAGGTGAAGTTCGGCCGCGAGGAAGTGCACACACTGCCGCCGGAGAAGAAGCGCGACAAGTACGACTTCAACGAGTTTCTCGAAGACCAGCTGGGCAAGATCGTCACGACATCACGCGTACGTGTAGAAGCGGGCGAATTCCGTTTCGGCTAGTCGAGCGCTCACCGCGATGTGGGCAAAATCGTTGCGTACAACTTTTGACCGCAGAAGTTCCAGGACAAAGATCGGTAGAAAATTGGGGCAGCTGCCCGCTGGAGATCATTCTCAGGACTTTGGGACATTTGTACATGGCGCCATCTCACGGTGGCAGCTACGGCGATCTGCCATAAATGAGAGGGAAATATGTGAAAAAAAGTCATATCCTTTTTAAATAAGCTATAGAAATAAAAAATGCCGCAGGATGTATACCACAGATATCTAGTCGAACACTGCGGTGTAATTTCAGCGTCTCACTTCAAAGCCTGTGGCTTCCCAAGGTAACTGAGTATTTCAAATTTCGTTACGACAGGCCGCCGCTGTCGCCAACGAGAGATGGCGCTAAGCGCAGATGTCCCCGTATTTATAGTTATGCCACAGTCTGGAAATACTAGCCTACCCATGCGGCTTTCCCTCCACCTTACCCGAACTTCTCTTTCTCATCTTTGCTATAATGTACAATACGAGACAATGCTAAGCTTTACCTTTTCTATCCCTGTGTACACGCTCTCTTCCCGCTCCCACTCGCTTTTTATCGTTAGTTTACATGAATATGCTCTGTTTTCCTTGCCCCTCGTTTTTTTCTCTATTGGTGTCATCAATTGGCAGATTCGGAGTACTTCCGGTAATACTTCCTCCTGCTTCATGCGGATCAAGTCTATTCGATTGACAGATTGAGAGTGCTCCCTGTGGGTTCCATTGGCAGATCTGGAGCAGCTCCGTCGGGAGATCCACTCCAAGGAGCAAATTTTTCTACTCCGCGAAAATCGGCGGATTCGACCGGAAGTGGCAAGTGCCTTTAAACGGTGCCAACGTTGAACAGCGCCAACGGACTCAGGTCGCGTTAGATGAGCCTTGCGTCGGAGCTCACGTTTTGCTAGCGTAGCGTCGCTGTGCCTCGCTTGCCCACTCAAGCAAGAAGAGAGACGCGCGAATCGCGTTTCATTGTGACCCTGCCATGTGTTCCACGGGGAAGGCGTGTGTTCCATGGGTAGATTTTCTCCTGGTGCCCTCTGCCAGAATGAAGTGCTCCGGTGCGGAGTTAGTCGGTCACTCTAAATCTGCCAATGAATTACATCATATTTCTTTCTCTGTAAGTCTTTCGTTCTCTGTCCCATCATCTTCTTCACTTTGTCTCGCCCATAGCAACGCAGTGATATGGTATATGTGAATACTTCTGCTACCGCGCTTGCATAGCCGAACACAATATGGAAAAGAAAAGCCAGGAAAGAGTGGTTGCGCCGTTCGCCTTCCGACAGTAAGTGAACGGGCTTGCATTCAGCCTCGTCAAGGTGTTTTATTTTCCTTTATTTACCGCATCTCTTCTTCTTCTTCTCCTTACCTTCTTCCGCCGCGTTGTTAGGTGACGTTTGGGGACTTCCCCGCTCAGCGAGGTATGTCTGCGAGAATCTAGCGGTCACACCTCCAGCTCAAATGGCTTCGCTGTCAATATGAAGACGATAACTTACACCTAACATTACTGCTAATTCCTGTCATTGTATGACGATTGTGGCGGTCTATATTGTCACGTGCTTGCGACATGAAAGCAAGAAAGACGATGATACAACTATGCATGTGCTGTGTAGGACAGTAGAGAGTAGGAAGAACAACTCGTTTGCGCATTCTATTAAGAAGACCAACCTGCTTCTAGTATCTCGATCTCTGCGTCAAGACCTCTACTTTGTATATATATATATATATATATATATATATATATATATATATATATATATATATATATATATAATGCCACGAGGAATTGCTAAGGCGCAGTACAACGCAGACGTTGTTAAAAGAGGAACGCTGACGGCATCGCTACGACTCATGAAGCCCGCCGGAAGGCACGAGCCGGCCCAGCCTGTGCACGAGCTGCTACCGAGCAGCGGCAAAGAAAAGAGGAGAAGAAGAGGACGACGAGCGTTCGCTGCTTTCTCCCAGCTACTGTGTAGTTCTTTTGGCTTTGGGCACAAGTTCGCCCTTATTAAACCTTGTAAATAGGACGTCCCGGTTGTGAGGTTGTTATATCCGTTACATTTTCTGGTGGAGGAGCCTGGGTACATGATTCCGAGCCCCACGCAAGAGCGAAGTCCAAGCACTGACCAGCCGCAACCAGTGGAGCTTACACCGGTGCACCAACGAGTCAGCCGCCGTATCCGAGGAGAGTTGCCAGAATTTGGGCCACTCCCTTCTGTATCAAGGGCATCGGTGACGGAGACAAGCGCCGCCACCACCATGACGAGCCAAGTTACGCCGGCACAACTCATCGTAAGCCAACCGGTCATTCCAAAGGTGTTTCATGGTGACCCATACGAGGACGCCGAAGACTGGTTAGAGCATTTCGAGAGAGTGGGAAATCTAAATCAGTGGAACGAGGAAGGCAAGCTGCGTAACGTCTACATTGCGTTGGAAGACTCTGCACGAGTGTGGTACGAAAACCACGAGGCATCTCTGACGTCGTGGCAAGAGTTTCGGCGGCAGCTACTGAGTACGTTCGCCAACAGTGATCGCCGGGAAAGGGCGGAAGCAGCTCTCCGCACACGGATTCAACGAACGAACGAAACTGTCGCGATGTACATCGAAGACATGTCCCGCCTTTTCAAGCGAGCTGATCCTGGCATGACGGAAGACAAGAAGGTGCGCCACCTCATGCACGGGGTAAAGCAAGAATTGTTCGCGGGACTCATCCGCAATCCGCCCCGTACTGTTGCTGAGTTTCGGTCGGAAGCAACAACCATCGAAACGACGCTTCAGCAGAGAGCCCGACAGTACAACCGCGACGTAGCCGGTGCATCCGCAGGAGTCTACTCAGCAGGCGTCGTGGATAATCTTGACACATTGCGCGAGCTCGTCCGGTCTGTTGTCAGGGAAGAATTAAGGAAACTGCAGTCACCTGATGTCACCCCCGAGCTGTCTCTTGCTGAAGTTGTCCGAGATGAAATTCGACAGGCCATGCGGGAGCCGCGGAGTGATGTGCCAGCGACACGACGGGCGGTAACGTACTCCGAGGTGCTCAGGCGACCTACTCCGCACTGTTCGCCGATCGAGACACCAAGTACTTATGTGCAGACAATGCGCAGCCCGCCTGAAATCGTAGAGGCAACACGCACTCCACCTCGTGCGAGAGAGATGATGCCACGGAAGAGCGATGTGTGGCGAGATGCCACACGTAGGCCCTTGTGTTTCCACTGTGGAGAGGCTGGCCACCTGTACCGATTCTGCCGATATCGTCAAGCTGGTCTTAGGGGATTCGCCATCAATGCACCGTGTCCGCGAAACGGCGAAAGACCTTCCGAGATTGAAGAATACCTATGCTCACGTCGGGAATTTGACCCGCCTCGTCGTCATCAACCACGCTCACCATCCCCTATGCGCTACCGCTCGTCTAGCCCACGTCCCTTCCCAAGCACGTCTAGGCAGCGTTCGCCTAGCCCAAATCCGGGAAACTGAAGAGGGCGACCTGTGGAGGCGAGGCCGCTGGCGACTTGGGATATGAAGATCCTCCACTGCGGTACGAGCCTGATAACGACGACTGTTTCCAGGTAAAGGAGTGCAGTACAGAGAAAATTACTTCAGACTTGCCGTTGGTGATTGACGGACTAGAGCTCAATGCTTTGATCGATACTGGTGCGGATTATTCTGTGATAAGTTACGAATTAGCGAAGCGACTCAAGAAAGTTCTGACCGAATGGGGTGGACCTCAAGTACGTACTGCAGGTGGTCACCTCATAACCCCTTCCGGCCGATGTACCGCAAGGGTCATGATACGGGGCTTCACTTACGTCGGTGACTTTGTCGTCCTACCTGTGTGCTCGAGGGAAGTGATACTGGGAATGGATTTCCTACAAGCTAATGGTGCGATTATCAATTTACAGAGGTCGAGCGTGTCCTTTTCGACGGAGCAAGCTTTAAAGGTAGCACGATCAGATGAACGATGTACCACTCCACTGCGCGTCGTCGACGATGATGTAACTGTACCGCCACGGAGCAGTATAATGGTTCTCGTGCATAATGATGCATTCAGCGACTACGAGGGTGTGGCGGAGAGCAACGTGGATGTTTTCTTGAAAAGAGGCGTTTGTGTGGCACGAGGGATTATCCAGCTGCGAAACGGGTGCACAGACATCCTCTTGACGAATTTCGGTAACGAATTCCAGCACATCGCAAAAGGGACGGCAATAGCGTTTCTTCATGAGTTCTGTGAAGTGACAGAAATATGCAGTCTTGAAACGACGTCACCGAATGTGAAACTTCCATCTGATGCCTGCGACACAATATACGTAAATCCTAATCTTTCAGAGATTCAACGTCAACAGCTATACGACCTCGTGCGGGAATTTGGCAGCTGTTTCTCCAACAGTTCAAAGGTACGGCGCACGAGCATTACAAAACACAGGATCATAACGGACGAGACAACCAGGCCGGTATGCCGGCACCCGTATCGTGTTTCCCCTAAGGAAAGGGAAGTCATCAAGAAGCAGGTACGAGAAATGCTTGAAGATGATGTTATCCAGCCTTCTAACAGCCCGTGGTCATCTCCCGTGGTGCTTGTCAAGAAGAAGGATAACACGCTACGGTTTTGTGTCGACTACAGGAAACTGAATGCTGTGACTAAACGGGATGTATATCCCCTTCCACGCATCGACGACACGTTAGATCGACTTCGGTGTGCCAAGTTCTTCTCATCACTAGATCTGAAAAGTGGATACTGGCAAATCGAGGTTGATGAACGTGATCGCGAAAAGACTGCTTTTGTTACCCCGGACGGACTTTACGAATTTAAGGCTCTCCCGTTTGGTCTCTGTTGTGCGCCGGCAACGTTCCAACGCATGATGGACACTGTGCTTTCCGGATTGAAGTGGCAGTGTTGCCTAGTGTACCTAGACGACGTGGTCATCTTCGCGGCTACATTTGAGGAGCACATCAAGCGCCTTCGGTCAGTGTTAGAGGCAATCCGTTCGGCAGATTTGACAATCAAGCCAGAGAAGTGCCGATTAGGTTTCGAAGAGCTTCGTTTTCTTGGGCATGTCGTCAGCGCCCAAGGTGTTCGCCCTGATCCTGATAAGACGACCGCCGTCGCAAGGTTTCCGGTGCCAACAGACAAAAAGTCAGTACGGAGATTTCTAGGTCTATGTGCGTACTATAGACGATTTGTGAGAAATTTTTCAAAGATCGCAGAACCCTTAACGAGACTTACGAAAGAAGATGTGCCTTTCCAGTGGCAAAACGAGCAACAAAGCGCCTTCAACGAATTGAGAAAGAGGTTAGAAAACCCCCCGATTCTTTCTCACTTTGATGAGACAGCCGACACGGAAATACACACAGATGCCAGTAACATCGGCCTTGGATGCGTTCTAATACAGTGGCAGAAAGGTGAAGAAAAAGTGATAGCTTATGCCAGTCGGACTCTAACAAAAGCAGAGACAAACTATTCGGCCACGGAAAAAGAATGCCTTGCCGTCATCTGGGCCATCAGTAAATTTCGGCCGTACCTATATGGTAGACCATTCAAAGCAGTCAGCGATCACCATGCGCTTTGCTGGCTGGCGAACATAAAGGAACCATCCGGACGACTAGCAAGGTGGAGCCTCAGACTGCAAGAATACGATATAACCGTGGTATACCGATCTGGCAAAAAACATACCGATGCCGACTGTTTGTCACGGGCTCCTACAGACACACCACCATCAGAAGAAGACGACTTTCCGTTCGTAGGAATTGTCGAGACCACTCAAATAGCCGAACTCCAACGTACAGACAAAGAATTACTCCCGCTTATCGAACACCTGCAAGGAATTGACGTACAAGTACCCCGTATATTTTCTCGAAGCCTCGCATCGTTCTGCCTCCGAGGAAACGTTCTCTACAAGCGAAACTTCAAGCCCAACCGCGAAAAGTTCCTGCTTGTCGTTCCAGCAACTATGCGACAAGAAATACTTCGAGCGTGTCACGATGAGCCCACATCTGGACATTTGGGTGTGACGCGAACGCTTGCAAGGATCAGTCTCCATTATTATTGGCCCAAGCTACTAGCTTCAGTGCAACACTACGTCAAAACATGCCGCGAGTGCCAAAGACGAAAAACACCAAGTTCTAAACCAGCGGGCCTTCTACAACCTATAGATCCACCGAAAGCGCCTTTCCGCCAAGTTGGAATGGACCTCCTTGGACCCTTCCCGACATCTTTACTCGGCAAGAAATGGATCGTTGTGGCCACTGATTATTTAACTAGATACGCCGAAACAGACTCTTTGGAACGAGGAACGGCAGCAGAAGTGGCCCAATTCTTCGTACACAAAATAGTCCTGCGACATGGCGCTCCAACGGTTGTAATCACCGATCGCGGAACGGCTTTCACGGCGCAACTTTTGAAGTGCCTGCTCAACATGACTCACACTGTTCATAGGAAAACCACTGCATATCATCCTCAATGCAATGGCCTGACCGAACGCCTTAACAGAACTCTAGCAGACATGATATCCATGTATGTGGATGTCGAGCACAAAAAGTGGGACGAAATTTTACCATACGTCACTTTCGCCTACAATACGGCTGTGCAAGAGACCACCAAAATCACCCCATTTGAACTAGTTTACGGTCGTGCTGTTACCACAACACTGGATGCTATGTTACCAATAGACCAAGATGACTACCCCCCCGATCTTGACGACTTTCTACAAAGAGCGGAAGAAGCCCGCCAGTTAGCAAGATACCGAATACGCCACCAACACCGCATCGATGCCGACCGCTACAACCGAGGAAGACTTGACACGCGATATGACGTTGGCGACAAAGTGTGGATATGGACTCCAGTACGACGACGAGGCCTCTCCGAAAAACTCATTTCCCGGTATTTTGGCCCCTACGAGATCGTACAGCGACACAATGACCTCGTCTACGAAGTCAAGCCTGCAGGCCACCTGCATCCGAGGCGACGCAATCCCATGGAGCGTGTACACATTGTACGGATGAAACCGTACTACGACCGATTCCAAACCTAGCCACCCCAATCCCTTGACGTACTGCAACCTCATTTTTACAAACTTGTACACACAAAAAAAAAAAAAAAAAAGTACTGAACAGCCTCATCGCAAGCATCGGGGCGATGCCGCTTGAGAGGGGGGATAATGCCACGAGGAATTGCTAAGGCGCAGTACAACGCAGACGTTGTTAAAAGAGGAACGCTGACGGCATCGCTACGACTCATGAAGCCCGCCGGAAGGCACGAGCCGGCCCAGCCTGTGCACGAGCTGCTACCGAGCAGCGGCAAAGAAAAGAGGAGAAGAAGAGGACGACGAGCGTTCGCTGCTTTCTCCCAGCTACTGTGTAGTTCTTTTGGCTTTGGGCACAAGTTCGCCCTTATTAAACCTTGTAAATAGGACGTCCCGGTTGTGAGGTTGTTATATCCGTTACAATATATATATATATATATATATATATATATATGCATGGTGGTGAAGTGGCCATAGCGTTGCATGTAGTCAAGTAGATCTTCCGTGAACAGTCACAACGTGGTTTATTTCGACGTTTCAGCCAGAGTCTGGTCTTCATCAGAAACCTGGCCTTCCTGATGAAGGCCAGACTCTGGCTGAAACGTCGAAATATATATATATATATATATATATATATATATATATATATATATATATATATATATATATATATATAATCAAGTGATGCAACAGTGAAGGCAACCTTTCTTAGGCCTAGAAGACACGATGAAGCTGAAGCGACCACAACTGAGGCAGAGAACCCAGGCAAGCCACGTTCCCACACCAGATGAAGACGACGACCACTCATGATCATGAACATGTCTGAAGAAAGTAGATGTGCCTAATGAATGCCCACACTACCTCCACCCCTCGTCCCTACGTGAAAGCGGTCATCCTGACCGCAGTTTTTGGCCATAGTTTAAAGCGAATAGGATCGCCGTGTGAAAGGTTTCATGCGGGATACGTGGACTATTTCTGTTTTCCCGGCAGTGGCAGTCCATTGGAAAAAGAACGGGTGCCATGCGATAATTGACAGGAGACGTTTGCTCCATGACAGTGTAGGGGCCAATGAAGCGTAATTTAAGCTTGTCGCACAGGCCAGGAGCGCGAATGGGTGTAAGAAGGAGGACTTCGTCGTGAGGGCTTAAGGACACGGCACGATGAGAGGCACCATATTAAAGCTTGCGATCCTGTTGCGTGGCTACAGTGTTGACGTGGGCCAGCTGGCGGCAATGAAGTCGACTAGACACTTATTCTTCGATTGAGGACGAACATGTTTTAACCGGCACAGAGAAGATCAAAACATCGAGGAAAGAAGAGGGCAAGTGACCGTGGACGAGGTAGAAAGGCAAGCAAGCGGTTGTGCGCTGTACAGAGGTATCATATGCAAAAGTGACAAATGGCAAAATGTCCTCACAGTTTCGGTGGTTCGGTTCGATATACATGGCTGTCACATCTGACAGTGCGCGATGAAAGCGCTCAGTCAGCCCGTTCATGTGAGGATGGTAACTGGAGCTTGTTTTGTGTGTAGTGCCGGATGTCTTGAGCACTTCTTCGATGAGTTCTAAAAGAAATACTCTTCCATGGTCGCTCAGGATTACACGAGAAGCACCGTGACGAAGAATTGTTGCTTGAAGGATGAAGTCGGCAACTTCCGAAGCGGGTGCAGAAAGCACAGGAGCTTTTCAGGCGTAGCGGGTCAGGTGGTCGACAGCTGTAACTATCCATCGATTGCCCGTGACAGTCATAGGAAGCGGACCATACAGGCCAACGCCAAATACCTCAAATGGCTGAAGGGAACACGGGAGCGGTTGTAATTGTCCGCTTCAAGTTGATGCAGGGTGCTTGCAACGTTGACAAAAGGCGCATGAGGCAACGTAGTTCGCGACACTAGTGGACAAGCCTGGCCAGTAGTAGTGACATCTTATGCGGTCGTACGTTTTCTGGAAGCCCATGTGTACAGCAGACATGTCGTCGTAATGCGGTAGCTGGTGAGGTGGTAGCTTGGTATTTTCCGCAGCGAGCAAGCGAACGGGCTTGTCATCCACATAAAGGGCATAGTCAGTTTCTATCACGTAAAGAACATTTTCTGGACAGCAGATGGAAGCGTTCGCCGTAGACAGAAAATACCAGCCTAATATAAGCTGGTTGTCACATGAACTCAGCACGGCGAATTGTACAAAATGGAGAAGACCAGCAATGAAAGTACGAGCGGTGCACATAGCGGCAGGTCTAATGGCGTCCCCTTGAGCAGCGAGCAATGTAGGTCGATCATAAGGGGTGGGGACTTTTCGCAGACGTGAGCACAAGGAACGATCAATCACAAACAGACACCAGTGTCTATTGAAGCGTCCACGTACACACCTTCTATTAAAACAGATATCGTATTATATGAACGCACTGAAGAAATTTCTGCCTTATCGCTCGATGCCGCTTTTCCTCAAAAAGCTGCAGGGGTTTGTTTCCCGGGCATTGGTTGGTGAATTGCAGACAGGTCGCAATGGATACGTAGAGTGGCGGAGGGGTGATGGTGAGCGGCGTTTAATAGAGCGGGAATGAGGGGTTGTCTCGCATGTCGCAGTTGGCGACGGGGAGTGACGTAGCGGTGGATCATAAGGGCGGTGTTGGAAAGTGGCCCCGCTTGTCCTATCATCCCGTTCGTAGGGATAAAATTCACGACGCTCGTCCTGCTGACGCTTCCGACTGAAATGTAACGTGCACTGTGACCCCGATAGCCGCATTATTAACAGATAGGACGAGGTGGTCGCCATTGATGGTGAAAGGGTTGGCTAGGCGCACTCGGGGTGATGGAAGCCACGGGGGCAGGCTTCGAGTGTGCCGGCATCAGTTATACGATGGGTGGCGAACCAGCGAGGACTTTTGCGTACGTCGGCTGGAGTCGAAGCACCGGAGAGTCTACATACGCTGGCCTGGTCATGGACGCCAACTCTTCTTTGATAACGTTGCGCAAAATAGTGTTGAAGGGGGGAGGTGCACTCGACAGGACTAAGAGGCGAAAAAATCGCAGCTCTTCCCTTATAATCACACAGATCCCAGAACGCAATGAGGGATCAGTCATGGTGACGTTTTCAGGGCTGTCTGACGGTAACCGTTGAGACTCAAGTTTCTCTAGGCGTTAGCACATGGCAACAACGTCATTGACTGTGGTGGGGTTTTGTATGAAGAAGGCATTGAACGCTACCGTGCCGATCCTTTTCAATAGATGGCGAACCCTCTCTGATAAGGACATGGACGTGCTGAAACGGTGACAGAGAGCAAGCACATCCTCTATGCGTTGTTGCTTGCAAGCGTCCAGTGTCTTCTTCGCGGGGGCTGTAGAAACCGGCGGGGTGCCGCAGATTTGGCAAAGCTGTTTTTTTAAATGTGCCCAGCCCGTGATTTCCGTTTCATGATTGAAAAACCACGTTTTCGTTACGCCTGTCAAATAGAAAGAAACGCAGCGAGGATTGGCATGATCATCCGTGTTGTTAGTGGAACTCGCTCGATTGAACTGCTTTAACCAATCCTACACATCTTCACTTCAAAGTCCGGCGAACGTGGGTGGATCACGCTGGCGCAGTGATAATCCACGATGGATAGGCCGCGGTAGCCGGGGGTCGTGGAGGTAGATGCAAGGATGGCTCGTCCTGAGGCGTGTTACCGGACATCTGGCTCAGACGATGGCCTGAGCGGAGCTCCAGGAGGTAGAGTGGGCTGGGAGAGGACGGAAGATTGCTGAGCACACTCCACCACTTGTGATGCAACGATGAAGGCAACCTTTATTAGGCCCAGAAGACACGATGAAGCGACCACACCCGAGGCACAGAACCCAGGCAAGCCAAGTTCCCATACCAGACGAAGACGACGATCTCTCATGTTAATGAACCTGTGTGAAGAAAGATGTGCCTAACGAATGCCTACAATATATTAGTATTGTGAGCCTATCAGGGCCACACAGGAGTAAACAGGACTTCTTAAATGTGTCTCATTTCAATATGCCTGCCCAGTTTTTCACTTTTCACCAGAAATTTTGTTGAGCTTAACAAAGAACCTAATGTTCTCGCCTTGCTGACAATCAGCATTCATTGTGTCATCTTAACTGATGGGACAACAACCCGAACGATGTCTTGCTAAGCGTTGCCCTGGTACCGAGTGAATTCGCATGGGAATTTGGCCAAGGTGAGAATATGTAAGAACACTTAGGAAGTAAAATAAATACATTTGCTTCTCTTTAGTGTCGTAAACTAAGAAAATGTAATGGAACTTTCCTGGTGAAGGCTGTTATTGTTGATGGATATATATCACGACAGTAGTTGTCAGAGACTGACATGCGTGTATAAAGAGCATGAGTGTAATGATATTAATATCGTGTCATGCTTGGCATCACATGGCGTAATAAGAGCCCTTGCACTCTGGCTGCGTCAAGTGGCGTCAGTCATCGACGGCGGGAACATGATCGGTAACAAAAGCCAAGTGTCTAAGTTATGACGGGTAGTAATGAGGTCACCAGTGACGGTACCAAGAACATCATGTTTTGACGACATCAGATAACGTCATGATTTTGTCAAAAGTGGGCATATCGCAGAGATAGTGCAATATGGGCTGAAGTGTGGGCAACTCAGTAGGAGGCTGAAAGGAAAACGCAGCTGAGTGAGAACGCCAAGTTTGATTAGTTAGAAGTTGAGGACAAGATGCAGAGTTGAAACATTCTTGAACACGGACGCTGCTCCATGGTTACAACGTTTCAGCAATAAGAGTTTTATTCAAGGCAGCGATGACTGCCTTTTCTAAAGCACCAACAGCTGTCTTGAAGAAGTGCATAGCAAAAAAGAAGACAACGCGAACGCCATATGTCTTGTATTTTCTACGGTGGCAGCGCACACCTGCGCATGTCGTCATCGCTGAACTTGATCTTGCGACCTGTCTCTTGACCTTGTGACCATTGCTGTCGGAGTGCCGGTGGGACTTCTGGGCGGTGGCGTAAATCCAGATAAATCGCAATGGGAGAAGTATTTTGCTTTGGTGGCCATCTTGTTCTGACACAAAAATTAAAATTACGTTAGTGTAAAATAAATGGCAAGCAAGGCTTGCTTGGTTGTATAAATGCATTGCCCAATAAGCTTGCTCTAAAACCTGTCAATCGGCAGTTTAGATTTCAAGTCCCATGCAATGGAGCGGTATTGAACAGGACAAAACAGAGAACCGAGAACAAAATGAAGTCAATTAATAGAGTTCCACGCGCTATACTGTCAAGTAATTCAAATATAAGGTGTTTGGAACATAAAACTCAATCGGGGGACATTGGAACTGGCTGTTTCCTCCTCCCCACCTTCTGACTGAACGCAAGGATTGGTCAGAATCCCGCTGACGACGCTGGGATTTACGCCAGTGCTTCTGGGAGCTGCGCTTCTGCCACTTGCAAGATGTCCGGTGCTTGTGTTGTTTTCTTCTGTTATCTTGTATCCATCTTTACACGCTTGCGCTGTCTTATATTAGAAACAAGGTGCGTGCGCGTACGTTATACGCCTGTTTGCAGACAGAATTGCCTTTACTAGCACAAAGCGTCACTCTGGGCAGCTACAAGTCAGATAATATTACTTCTTTGTACATGATATCGCAGAAAGAATCCAAGGAGCTCCTCGATACCATGATGAAGGAAGCCATGGAAGCGACGGGAAAGGAGGAAAAGAAGAAGCCCGAACACATGGCAACCGAAGAGCCGCACCACAAAAAGACCACGGGTAAGGCGACCGGGAAGAGCGTTGCTGAATGGGTGGCCACCCCGGAAGAGAAGCACGAATACCGGAAGTTCCAAGACATGCTACAGAGCAAGGCCATGCATGACCACACTAAGGGGCACGAAGACAGCGCCGTCAAGCACCACGAGGGTCCTGGCAAGCAGGAAGCACCCCAACATCCACCACATGGTGCAATTGCGAAGCATCACGAGGAGGCTCATAAGCCGGGAGACAATAAGCAAGGTGGAAAGGAAGATGCGCACAAGAAACTGGAAACGGAAGCGCACAAGCCAGAGAAGGACCGCGGGTTGCACGGCGATAAGACTGGGAGAGCCAAGCCAGAAGCCAAGCCCGGCGAGAAGCCGCACGGAGTGGCGGCAGCACCCACCGCTGGTCTCACAGGGGAACCGGCTGGTCAGGGTCCTGTTCTCGAAGGCGCTGCAGCACCCGTCGCGAAGTCTAGTTCCTGGTGGAAATCACTGCGACACTTCTTCCGCCGGAAGCCGGAAGATGAAGAGAGTTCGGGAGAGGAAGGCTTCCGCTATCGCGAAATGGACGAGGAGTTCATCGAGTGTGCCGGAGACCAAGGTGCTGCTGGTGAAGCGGCTCAAGAATCCCATAAGGATGGAGCCGCGGTTGTCGCTGCCGACGCTGCTACTGGTCCCAAGCAATACAAGCTGAACGCTTGCTTGCTCGTCTCTTCCGGTGCCGTAATCTTCGTCGTCCTCCTGGCTGTTCTCTTGTCGGGCGACCTCTTCGACGACCTGGATAACAGCGTGCCCACGTTCGAAATAGACCTGGGCAAAGTGGTCAACGTATTGGACGACGTGGGCTTTCTAGGGGCCGGCATGAACTCGTCGATAATGGGCAAGCCCGGCTCGTGGAGACCTCTGCTGGAGAGACCGGCCAACGACAGCCTCGTGCTCTTACTCAAGGGACTGGCGCCGGCCGTGCTTCGATTCGCGGGTCGCGAGACCGACCACTTCTACTTCGTGGAGGGAGAGAAGGACGGAAACTCCAGCCGTGGTGGGACGGACGAAGGGGGACTCGCTTCGCGAGGCAAGTATATGCATTTATTTCAACGTACTGCAGCCTTGAAGTGCTGTCGCATGCAGGAGGGGAGGCAGAATAGGAAAATTGCAATGCAATGCAAAATTTACGGAGCAGGCAGAGAAACCATTATTAATGTGCAAAATTAATTCATCACGAGAGACAGGGTAAATATTGCACAATCTGCATATGCGTGCGACTGTGCGCAAGCACAAATGTCTCGAACACACGGCCTGGGCATCACACTAGCGGCCCTGTCGGCACACCATTCTTAATTTTATTTCGAATGGTCCACTGGTGGAATGGTCCACTGGTATATATATATATATATATATATATATATATATATATATATATATATATATATATATATATATATATATATATATATATATATATATATATATATATATATATATATATAGCATATTTATTCTAAGGCATCCCGCCCATTGTCATTGTGGAGATCACTATCGATACGTTTCTGGAAAACTGACGTCAAAGGCACTTTACAAATGACCCATATATGCGATATGCGAAACACCTTCCGTCAAACGCCAACGTTTTTCTCACCTTGACATGCCGGTGCACAAAAGGCGAAGCACAAAAGGAGGGACACAAAACACGACGCAGCGCCGTGCTAAGATGAGTAACGAACGTACCCAGCAGTCCGTGCTTCTCAAGTGTAGCTCACGTTCTGTTCAAACTCAACCTCCAACCCCTTGAAATCTAATGTTGCTAACTGTGCCGGTCCTTGCGTTTGAACAAATTTCTGGACTGGAGTGCGCTGGCTGTGGGGAGCTTGATGCTCTTAATGTAAAACATCTGCGGCTTGCACAACATCGTAAAGGCCAAACCACACGCGTTTTTTTTGCAGCGCATCAGTGAGGGTCCTTGTGACGCGGCGCTGCGCCCTCTCTCATATGCAGAGGGAGGGCGCGCAGCTTCGCGCAGCATTAGAGTCAGTGTATATGCTACCTTTAGGTAGCAGAGTTGCGCCACTGTTTTCTGGGCACCGCTCGCCCCACCTGCAGGAATTAAGTGCCCCTATTCGCCGAGTGCCCTCACGTGGTTATAAGTGGTTCAAATGCACTGCGGAGAAGCCAACGCTACGATGATTCCGGGCAGATCAAGCGTGGTGGACATCGGGTGTTGTTTCCACATCAGCTGTCGTGAGCCGCGATTGTAATGCGATCGCTACGGAGAGCCACGCGTAATATAGGTGTCGCACAGGCACTCTCGGTGGCTATCCAGCTCGATTCAGTTGAAAGCGATAAAACTACACCTGGCTCCCTCACACAGTTAACGAAGGAGTCCAACATGATGAAAAAATTACATCCCTAACGTGTTCGATCGCCTTCAAAAGGGCAAAAATAATTTCGAATTTGTAAATGGGGAAAACAGCGGAAAAAGTGAACCTAGTGTAACCAACCGTGAATATGTATCTCACTGGTTCAATGAGCCGACCCACTTTGTTTTATTATTACATACCAATAACATAAGCATCAAATCAAAGCTTCTAGGTGTGACCGGAGCAACCAAGTTTTAAGCATAACTTTAATAAATATAAGGAAAACGAAAAAATAACTAAAGCCGCTCCATTACCACAGTTCCTCAATATTGAGAGACTCTGTAGCACTCTGAAGCGCGAGTGTTGCTCCAACGTGGGTGCGTGTGGCTTTCCCGCAAGACATTTGAACCCAAGGTGGCGTACCTTGGCGCAACTCTGCTACCTAAAGGTAGCATATACAGTAACTCTACGCAGCATGGGACCTCTCTCTCCACAGGGAGAGTGCGCGGCGCCGCATCGAAAATCCACGCGCTAGCGCACTGCAACACAAGCGTGTGATCAGGTCTTAATTCTGACGCAGGCGGTCAGCGAGGTCACTCTCGGCTTCTTGCAGTCATATGCTGCTTTAGGCCATAGCTTTTACACTCGTATAAACGGCTACTCGTTGTCGGTAATGAAAAGTCGTCATCAGCGAGAAAATGAATTTTAATCCCATGACTATTACGCGTTGCATAAAAAGCTCTAGTAATATAATGGTACAGTGAATTTCCGTACTATCGCTGCCGGTTCTGATGCTGACATCACCTGAAGCGTCATACTCTCGATGTCTGTACGAGCTGTTATTTCTTGGGAACTTGTAGTGCTATGTTAAAGGGGACATAGTGAGCCTCCACTTTGTTTCTTTGTTTGTTCTTTTTTTTTTAAACAGGCATCATGCCTCCTCTGGGGTCTATGAACTCCGAAGTGAAAAACACTCGCTTAAGGGTGTCACCTTAAAAATTGAACGAATAATTCTACGCCCACAGTTTACAAATTAAATTGTTCGCACTCTCGTCAATGACCTTGCTCTTGCTACACGAGAACTCCCCGCCTTAACGCGTTCATTTAGAACAAGGCATACAATCGGGTCACCGTGAAGGCACCAAACTTGTTTTCCGCGTATTTCCTAAGACGTCTCGCATATCAGCTTCATGTTACGCAATCAGCCTCATGTGACGAAAGCTTTGGGCTCAGGCGAACGCGGTCATACTTGCACATATTGATTGAGAGCGAGACAGAAGTCATGCAACACTCTTTGAGACCACGTTGTGGGTGCTGCCCTTGTTTTTCGCTTGCCCCTACCTGTGGACAGTGTGTTCGACTATTTTCTCCCCTTTATCTTTTGTTTTCGTTCTTCGTAGTCTCTCTTAACTCCGTTTCTGAACCTACCGAACAACATCAGGTGACAGGGCGTGGTTCGTACGTAATCAATGCGCTAAAGTTGCGGGTCTTTTCGATATGCCGAGCGCGTTTCACATGTCTACCCTCGCCGGGTTTTCATGCGTGCGGGGCATTACATGCGGTGGGGCCACCTCGCGGCGGCTATACCATTGACAATCCTTTAACCCTTTGAAACTAGGCGTCCTTGTTTGGATACGTGGCATATAGGCATTGCCATTCCTTTGCACTATACTTCGTTTAAAAGATGAGGTGCTGCCCTGCCGTGGTGGTGTAGTGGCTAATGTACTCGGCTACTGACCCGCAGGATGCGGAATGGAATCCTGGCTGCGGCGGTTGCGTTTTCGATACAGGCGAAATGCCGCGAGCCTCTGTGCTCAGGTTTGGGTGCTCGTTAAAAAACCCAGCTGGTCAACATTTCCGGAGCCCTCTACTACGACGCCTCTCATAATCATATGTTGTTTTAGTGCTTTAAATCACATATATCAACCAAATATTAGGTGCAACGCTTTGGAAGCTATGCAAGTAGTTCGCTCAGCAAAACGTATCACTCCGCCGTATCGTGGTCAGCTCTTGTCGTTGCGTGGCGAGCACGAGCCTCCACATGGCGCGTATCGATACCTGCAAAACGAAGTATCAAGAAGACGCTGACATATAAAGCCCGGTGGTAACAGCTGTATAACAGAGTTTATTTACTTGTATGTTATACTTCTTTATTATTGAGCCTAGAAACGACCAGAAAACTATTTCAGCACGTAACAACATTGAAATATTTCATAATGCGAACGCATCGTCTATGAAAATTCTCGCGCGCCTCCACAGCGCTGCACCCAATGGTTGCACCTGATTTGTGAGATGGAGTGTAACTGCATGGTAGAGAGAGGGAGATGTTTTCATGAAAAGTTGGTGATGTTACGAAGCAGAGACCGCCAATACTCAGCTAATCATAAGCCGAACATTCTTGTCATCTACCTTGATATCGCCTCTAAGTGAAAAGTCTCGCTACATTTTGAAACTGTTGGACGCAACAAAACCTTTTTTTTAATTGAAAGTCAATTGAAATGATTAAAAAAAGTGTGGCACCCAACATACTGCCCTAGTGTTTATGGTGCTCAACTGCTGAACCAAAGGTCGCGCAATCGAATCCATGCCGTGGCGGCCGCACTTCAATGGTGGTGAAGTGGTAGATGATCCTTGAACTTTGATTTAGGTGCACGTTAAGGAACACCGAATTGGTCAAAATGTCCGGAGCCCTACACTACGGCGTCTCTGATAAACATATAGTTTTTGAATGTAAAACTTGGACGATCACAAGGTGCGCCTCGGTGGAATAGTGGCTACGATGTTCGGCTGCTGACCCGAAAGTCTTGGGTTTGATGACGACCGTGGCGGTCGCATATCGATGAAGGCGAAATGGTAGAGGATCGTGCCTTGATGCAGGTAACACCAGATGGTCCAAACTTCAGAAGCCCTCCACTACGGCGTCTCTCATAATCACATCCTGGTTTTGTGACGTAAAACCATGGTTAATATTATTGAACAATCATATTATTAGGACAACGAAATGGGCACAAACGCGTCTCCAGAAACGAAGCTCGTATCTGAATGCACCGAAGAGTTCCTCCGAACGGCTCCTGCACTTATGGTTGTTTCGTACTACCTCCGGGATTACAGGCATCGCAAGCTTTGTGCACTTCACCCGTTTTTTTTTTCACTGGCCCCGAGATCGGCGGCCCGCCTTTGAGCAAGCGAACTTGTCATGCGATGACGTCATAATGTGGTGCCACGTCACGACGTCAACTAGTGGTGCCACGTCACGACGTCATTTAGTGGTGCCACGTCACGACGTCATCTAGTGGTGCCACGTTACGACGTCATCTAGTGGTGCCACTTCATGACGTCATCTAGTGGTGCCACTTAATGAGGTCATCTAGTGGTTCCATGTCACGACGTCATCATGTGGAGCCACATCATGACGTCATCGTATGGAGCCACATCATAACTTTATCATGTGGAGCCACGTCAGGAAGTCACGCGGTGCCACGTTATGTCGTCATGACTATGTTATGGTGGTGCGCCACAAATTTTGCAGATATGAACGTCATGGTGACTTCAAATGGCGATGTCATCACGCGATGATTTTTTTATAACTCTTGGTGAAGCCGACGCTTTATTTTCGCATTTGATCAAGCATCAAAGGCTTTCGCCATAGGAATTTACAGGCGAGCCTAATTCCTATCTAAGGTACACCTTAGCGAAGGATTAGAAGATACCAATAGCAGATTCCAATACCAAATGTCAGTGGCAGATGCATAAAACTATCTCTTATTGGCATTTGCACCTCAGAGTTCGTATGTTGTAGGGTATTTCTTGGGCTTACGTTGAAAAGGCACAAATTCAGAGGAAGAGAGAAAAACGTTTCTGTTAGGTATATTTGAAAAAGAGTCTGAACTCAAGCGAAATGTTGCAACGTGATTTAGTCTTGTTTTCATATTTGTAGCCCAATAGTCTAAATATAGTGATATGAAACTAGTTTAATTATTGGACCATTTAATAAAGATAAGTGTAAAGTTATTTTAGCCTCTTGCTTGGTCTTCAAGGCTTCAGCAAGTTGCAAGTAAACAAATTATTAGCTCCAAGGGCTGGCGTGCAGTTCATGTAGAAAAGATATAATAATTGTCAGAGACAGATTAAGATTCGAATAATTCAGACAACCAGTGAGTAT